>NC_140944.1:49509954-49692454 GCF_014529385.1 Adiantum capillus-veneris | reverse complement strand
GTAGTGCACCTTCTCAACAAGACCGGCAGGATTCCCTAGCGTTTTCAGCCATCAAGACCTTCTGGCGTTTTTCACTAGCAGTTTCAGCCCAGCGTTTTCAGCAGCACCAGATCAGCCCTTGCGTTAGCAGATTCCAGGTTCAGCCTGGCGTTTTTGCAGATTGCTCCAGCGTTTTGTAGATTCTGGCAACAGATCAGCCCCCTAGCATCAGCGTTTTCAGTTTTCAGCACTTAGACTCCGCAAGTACAGCCCCAAATCTCATAGGACTCACCTACCCGCAGTGGATCCTCGCCGCACAGTCGGATCGGCCAGTGTTTTCAGTTTCAGCCCGCTGTCCGCAGATTTCTGCGCATCGTCGTTGTGTCGTCGCCATCAACGCATCTTTTTCAGCGCATCGTCGTCGCCATCAACGTCCTCGCCGACACAGTGTTAGAATTCAGCAGATAGCAGATTTGCAGATTTCAGCCCCTAGCGTTTTCAGATTTCAGCCTGTTTTGTCATCGTCATCATTGTCGTCGACATTGTCGGCAAGTTCATTGCATCTAGACCATCGTACTAGATTTGTGCAATCAATAAGCATAGACCTCTCTCGCCATAGAGAGGGGGGGCCCTTGGAGGAGGTTTTGACAACAGTCTGCTGGTGTTGTATTCTTCTCTCAGTCTCAACACCTTCATTCACAATGTTATTCACTTTGTTTGTGATCATTTTCACTCTCTCACTAAAGGAACGGAAGGCTCTCCCTTTCGTAAGTAAAAGGAACCCTTGAGCACAGTTCGGAGCACTCATCTTGAGAAAAGTTCAACACTTATGTATGATATTTTATCTCATTTGTGGCGCACTAATTCCCACAAGAAAGGGCTCCGTTTGTTATTAATAGAGAAATTTTTCACTCTGAAGCGTTTTGGGGGACGAACGCCACGCTCTTGCGAGGAAGGCCATATTATTACATAATTACCTACTCTTGCATAGGAGTCTCAGCCATGGACAATCATGATTGCTTCACTATGTTAGCATGTTACCTCTTTCGCCTTCGGTCACTGGCAGACGTCCCTGTGGGAGATTGTGTTCTGCAAGATGGTCGGTCATATTTCTGGTTGCTTGGCTACCTCTAGTTTACTCTTTGCTTGGAAAGCCCTTACGGCTCATCTTTCATGGCATGACAGACAACTTAATGGGAATTTGCTACGCTTGGAATGCATTGGAGCAGGGCATTCTCTCTACTCTTGTTGACCGGTTGCTATGCCAGTCATGGCATACACATGGTGGATGATGTGGTTGACACGTCTGGGAATATGCTTTGTTTTTCTCAGGCAGTTGCACGTTTTGATTTGGGCGTGCATTATCGTTAGATTTAGACTGTGCTTGAGCACATACTGGTTGCTTTCCGGCCCATTCTGCCATTGACCAATGGATGCTGTATGTCGGATTGGGCTTTATGGGACACACCTTTTGGTTGCCATTTCTGCCGCAACATTTATTCTTCTCTCCTGCATAAGTCTTGGCTGGTTGACCATCGTAATGCACTATGGTCTTTGCATAAATCTGATCAGTGGTGGAGAAAGGCTCTTACTGCAATCTGGAAGAGCCATTTGCCTATGAAGGAACGTCTGTTTCTATGGCGCTGCTTGTTGGGAGTTCTCCCTGCTGGACCTCTTCTTAGTGCGCATCACATCTGCTCTTCTCGTTGTGTCAGATGTTCAGCTTGTGATGAGACGTCAATCACGGGCTTTGGGATTGCTGTTCACTAGGGCCTTCCTTGACGGCATATCAGCTTGTATGTGTTACCCTTTCCCTCGGCAGTTTGCCACAAACGGTTCTGGAATTTTGGCATTCTCCCAACTTCCCTTCAACGATTTGCGGTCTTCTTCACAGGGGTCAGATTTTGGTCTCTATGGTCTTTGTGGCGCAATTTTTGAATGTTTGATCAGCATGATGTGGATCCGTTTCCTTTGTTCAAGATTTCACTCAGGCAATCCTTGCATTTGTCCTTGATGTTGGGGCTATATCCTTGGATATCCTTCAGCTCGCCTATGTATGCTTTAGAGCCTCCACATTATGGAACACTTTTGTGTTCTTCCTTTTGTATCTGATCTTTCTGATGGGTTTTTGTCACCAGCGTGTGACTACTATCTATCCTTTTTGTTGATTTCTTTCTTATTATCTATTTACTTTCACTTTTTGGAAACACCCCTCGGGAAATCTAACTGCCCTGCATTGCATAGCTAGTGTGGAACTGTCCAGAGGGAGTCCAAGCCTGAGGGCAAGACAGCACTAAGGTTGGACAAGGACTATGGTTAGCCAAGTGGGGTCATTGACTAGCCAAAGTGGAATCCTTTGCTACAGAGGCTACATTTCAGTTTTGGATGTGGCCGCAGTGTACAAAGAGGGTCGGATGACCTAGAAAGATACAATGGCAGCATCTCCTAAAATTTAGGGAACTGCTATTTTGGGACCTGAAAATGTCTTCGCGTCATTACGTGCAGTTTGACATGGGGATCATTTTGTTACTCTGTGGCCAAGTCAACAGAGGCTGCAGGTGAGATATTTTTAGACCCGAGGGTCTAAAGCGGGAAAATGCACAAATGAGTGACACTTGGCACTCTGAGGCCAGTTTACTACTTATAGAGAAGGCAAAAACGTGATTTATAGCTGGGAGGCTCATTTTGCAAGTCTCTGTCACAGGTTAAGAGCTATGGAGTGCTTGCTTTCCCTCTTATGCACAGTGCGGTGCCAGGAGTGATGCCCTGCACGCTACGCACTGCCCTCTCTCTCCCCTTTGGCAGTATGTTATGCCCCTCTAGTGGGCTTTTCATTTGACCAATGTACAGTTGTGTGGGTTCATGCGCGATTGCCGAGGCAAGAGCCTCTTGCACAGGTACTGGATTAGCTAGCGGCTAATCCCCCCGCAGGTACAGGTGAATTCGGAGAGGTTTCACGCCAGAAATCTCGTCCGATTCAAAGGGCAAGTAGCCCTACAGGTGCGGGAGCTCGAGGACTTGCTAGGGATGCGACCGGCACGCGGAACGGAGCCCGAAACAGTGAATTACAGCCTGCTGTGTATTTTTGCAGGTTTAGGGTTTTGGCCCTAAACGGACCCTAATACCCCCAGGAGGTTCGGGGACGCAAGGGGACCGCTGTACAGGCGATCTGGCGCATTTTCAGGGCTGAAAACAGAGAATTCAGCGTGCTGCAGATTCTCGCCAGGTTTTGCAAAGTGCCCGTATGCGTCGGGAAAGTCGGTCAATGCGTGGGAATACTGACCGTGAAGGGTTCTAGTACAGTTATGCTGCCGAAATCGGGCTGGAACAGAGGAAATTCAGCCGAGTTTGTGCGGGGCAGCTTGTAGGAACCACAGCGTTTATTCCCTCTTTTGAACAATAAAGAAATACCGAAAGGGGCGCCTAAGTTAGGGGCCAATCTGGTGTCTGTCTACTCATACAGGTGCAATCTAGCAGCCTGTATCCCTCTCCCCTTTGTTGTGTCTTGAAAGTACAGGTAAAATAGACGACTAATAATGGGTGAAAGCTAAATCAAGGTTTAAAGTAAAGTCTACCGCCCTTTTTGGATTGAACAGGCCGGTTACAGTTTTCCTCACTTTGAGGTTTCCCACTTGTAAATTAATCGAAAAAGATTTACAAAAAAAAAGTATGTGTCAAGTGTGTGTAGGGTTTGTTATGCATGCATTGTTTTCCTTGTGCTGTATGAACTGACTTTTTTTTTGTGTGTGTGTGTGTGTGCGCGTGCGTGCGTGTGCGCGTGGGTGTGAGAGTAAATTCTGTTTTAGAGCATGTTTTTCATTGTTTCCTTGGCATTCTTGCTTTCATGTGTTTTTCGTATTGTGTTGCTTGGGTTTACTGTAGTTGGCTTGCTGCTCTGCCTACGTGGGAGTTTGGGGCAATGGCTTCTATGTGTCAGGTCAACTCTGTTGAGTTGATCCTTGTCCTTCCGCAGCTACACAATTTTCAGATATGTTCTTACAGTCAACAAACAGTCTTCAACAAATAGTCTTCAAATATATTTCTCAGGAAAAAGAAGTGCTACGTATATTATTATCAATATGTGTACTATTTTGAGATTTGACATAAAGCTGAAATTTCTGAGATATTGCTATGCGATGACTATTGTGATTATTATACACTTGCATTCTACTTAGAATCATGCAATGCTTGTATTTCTACCGTTTTCTTATTTGTGGTTGGGGTGACATTGTTATGTTTCTTGAATTTCATCGTTTCTGCTCTTAGACTCCACGTAGCCATCTTCTACAAGAACGCTTCTTGTTCACTGTTGTGCATCTAGTACAGTGCAATCAGAGGCAAAGTGCAAGCTAAGAACTCCTTCAAAAGTCATCTTAATAATAAGTAACATAAGGGTTTCAGTTCATGAAGTTTCTTCAGACTGCTTACCACATACCCACATTAGGATGTAGAAAATATAAAAAATACATGGGTGTTGAAACTTCTTTGTGAATCGCAGGTTGAGGCACCATTCCAATCCAAGCAGAACTCTGACCAATGCATTGTTGAATTTCTCTACATGTCGTTTGGGCACCCACTTGTCATATTGTGGTCCACTTTTGTGTATTATTTTGATCTCGTTTGCCTACATGTGAAAATAATGTCTGGACGGTGGCTATTTGTAGAAGGTTTTGTGATAAGCTACTAGTTAACGTAGGATCTTCTAGGATGGGATGTAGATATGGAAAGATCCCTAATTACTATGGGTACTAGTGCCATGCTCTCTAGTCGTAGGGTACAATGTCTGCATGATTTCTGTTTTGCTTGGATAAACTGCTAAAAACTTCCTTTGCACCAACATGTTTCCGTAGGTATTAACAAGCATGTATGCTAGTTGATACCTTTGACGGAACTTATAAATGTTTTTGTTGCATTGTTTGTAGCATAAAGAGGGGAACCATTGTCCTACTTCTGTTCTTGAAGAGCTTCATTGGATACTGCTCATGTCAGGGCATGTGCTAGCAGATCCTGGTGAAGGTGAAACTCCTATGGTATGTAAGGAGTATACTTACTATCTGTGCCATTAATTATGCTATGAAGATCACCCAATGTTTTTGTGATATCAAGCACAAAACATCATGCAAGTGAAATGTATGTGTGGAAAGCATATTAAAGCCTCGAGAGTGCACAGTGCTCATATTTGTCTCCTGCATCTTGTTTCCTTACTTGAGATGTATGTCATTGTATGCTGATAAAAGCACAAAGCTAATATGGGTCTGTAAATGTGCACAGATACCGGATACATTCCTCACACAATTTCCAGAAAATTTGGAAGCTGCTAATCACCCAATAGTGCTACTCTCACGGTTCGTTTTTATCATGTCCTTCTTCGTGCTCTAACTTGGCCAAATATGAGCAGAATGGATCTCATACCTAGATCTCTCCTTTTTTTTTTTCCTGACCCTTGAAGGTTAAATGGAGGAATGAATGCGAGTGATATCAATGCAATGATAAGTGAGGAATGTCTCACAAGCATTCCATCCTCTTTGATATGTGGAATCAGCAATGTGCTGTGTAAAAATTCAAACCCAAATGGACACATCTCCACAAAAAAATGTGTCTGTCTTAAATATAACTTGCTCTTCCGCAGGTCTCGCAAACTTGGACTTTCACTAGGAGATTGGTTTAGGAATATACCAAAAGCTGGCTGGCATGTGTAGCAATTCACAGAGGTGGTACTGTAAGCCTATTAACCTTCATAGCTCTGATAAAGCTCAAGGTGTTCATCATCAAGCCCACTTTGAAGTGAGGCAACCTCACATTTTGGCCACTTATAGTGTCTGGATGCAGGTGCGAGGGTGAATGTTATGACAATGGTTTTGTGGTTATGCTTGAGGTCCAAAAGTATTGCTACAGAGGTCAACATTGATGGTTTTTCCAAGTTTTTTCTTGGTGTTGACAAGCTTGGTGTTGACTCGTTAACCCCTAGCATAAATCTTCGCTTGCTGAACTAGGAATTGTGCTTATGCGCGGCAAGCTTCAAGCACCAAGCCATGTGATGGATAGCTGACGGTTACTGTTAAAAAGTGGTAAAGCAACTAACTTGCTATACATGCTTGCAATTTATGCACCGTGGAAGAGGAAGAGATTACCAGCCTCCATGCTTCAATGTGGGTAATAACTGTCAGTTTAAGAGGAAGAGGAGGGTCCTTTATGCATTTGGCAATCATGTCCGGAAGAAGGGAAGAAAAGAGGATGTGGCAGCCATGTACAAGGGATGGGTCTTCAACATCTCCCTTACATGCAAGAAAGGAAAGAGGAAGTGACAGCCTAAGGCAGCTGTCACAGTTAGAAGGCTTTTGCTATGATATATGAGAAAGTCTTGATTTTTTTTGAGGGGGTGTAGCCTGCTACAGTGTCACTTTCACAGGACACAGTTAGTACAGTTGGTCTAGGCTGGTTCACACTAGACGGACCCTCTGGACCCTCTGGCCTAGGGAGTGAGACGTGGCAGGGTACCGACGGTGGTCTAGTGGACCTCGTGTGGCCAGGTCACCACATGGCTGACATTTATGAGCCGTTGGTGGCTCTTCATGGTGGTACATATGAGTAGTAGCGGTTGGTGATCGTTATCATCTTCTTCACCTTTGGTCCAACATCGTCGTCGAGAGCAGTGAGTCTATACACAAAGCACGTCTTCACCATCCTTGCACATCTGAGCCTCGACACCCCCATTGTACCTGTGAGTCCTGGGCTGGAGCTGAGTGTGCTGCCACGCCAGAGTTGTATCAGTCTTTGAGATAGTCGAGTCATATGTTTTGGTCTTATGTTCTGGTCTGCTGTTGTGTCTTTGTGAGCTCTCTCGATGTCTATTGTTTCCTTTCTGTTCAGTCTGTTTGAATGAGATTGTCACGCACATTGCACTGAGGACCACCCACTGTAGAGAGCACGACACATTATCCACGCTACAGGTGCTCTCATTTTGGCGATCATGGTGGGACCTCAACTGAAATCTCACTCTGTGAGGTGCAAATCTTGAAGCTAGTTGGGTTTATCCAGCTTCACCTACCTTGCCTAGCTTTGCCGAGCTTGCCTTGCATTGTTCTCCTCTCGCCTGGTCCAACTGGTCTAGTCCTCTCTCGCCCTAGTCATCTATCGCCCTGGACCAACCTGCCCTCGTCTCTGGTCTAGACCTCCTCGACCCTGGTCTAGTCCTCCTCGTCCCTGGTCCAGCCTGGTCTAGTCACTTGCCTGGTCTAGACCCTGGTCTAGTCCTCCTCGTCCCTGGGCCAGCCTGGTCTAGTCACTTGCCTGGTCTAGTAGAGTCTAGACCAGTCTTCAGCCAGTTCAAGGTTTTCTTGCCCAAAGCTTGGTTGGTTTGGTGGTCGCTGCATGACCCATACAAGGCGGTCAGTCGAGCGTCAAAGCGCACTCCTGAGTCCTCTGAAGTACTACAACAGAAGACGACCCTTGGAACCTATTAGAAGTCCATCAACCTCATCACCCATACCTCCACATACGGCATCACCCATTCCTCCCTCCGGTTCCACATCTTCCAGATCACCTTCTCCAGTGAAGCTCTCTCCTATTTTGCTACAGCAGGCTACTGAGCAACAGGCTCAGCAAGGGGCCATGGAGCCATTGGCTAGCGTTTTGGCTAAGGTAAACATCAAGTTCCCTACATTCAAAGGTCTCTCTTCAGAAGATGCTGACGACCATGCAAGGAGGTTTGTATCTCTTTGTAGGGGTCGTGGTCTTAACAGGGAAGATGCTTATTTGGTACTCTTTCCATCCACCTTGGATGGCTTAGTAGACAAATGGTACAGCCAGTGTGCAGAGAACCATTTTGCAACTTGGGCAGCCTTAAGACAGCAGTTTTGTGCAGCTTTCAGGCCAAGTGACTACCAGGAGAAGGTGTTGGATGAGTTGGCCAACATGGTGCTCCAGCCAGAGGAGACTTTTGCAAAACTTATGACGAAAACCAAGTCTCTGGTTGCCAAGCTTCCCCTGCAACCAGGTGAATTTATGGTTAAGAAGTGGGTAGAGAAGGCGCTTCCCAAAAGTTCTCAGCAAAAACTACGAGAGAGTCTCCGACCCGACCCCACTCTCGAAGAGTTCATCGCAGTTGCTACGAGGATAGAGGGGGCTAGGAAGCTGTTCACCAACCCCCCTCACATAGAGACCCCCTCTGTGTTTTTGGAAAGTCCTTCTGATCCTTTAACTTCTTTACGCAGGGAACTGGAAGCCCTAAAGTTACAGCGAGCTCTTCAAGAGGAGAGGTCCTTCTCTCTTAGACTAGAGAAGCCTCCACATCACGAGGCATTGGAACAGATTAAGCGCGAGCTAGAAGAGCTCAAGTGTCAACAAGAGACTAAGGCTACGGTTTGGTGCAGCTCATGCCGCTCTCCAGGGCACCCTCCACAGGAATGCTCCCTTCGGGTTTACTGCCACTTCTCTGAAAAATCTGGACATAAGGATAAGGATTGTTACTACCTCAAGGGATTGCCACAAATACAACAAAGTCTTGGTCCTTCTCTTCAGCAAGGGCCAGCACCTGCATCCAACATGGTTTCTACCTGTGGCCATCCACACCATATGCCACCTTTGCTGACAGCCCCTCCTATGCAAGGTATGCAGAGCACTTTTCCCTCTCAGAGCTTTTATAATACCCATGCTCTCTCATCTCCCAAAGCTTCTATGCCTCCACCTCCAACTCAATGCACCAAGAGCAAGAACCACCTCGCACTTCGACTTGCCCTTTGAATCGGCCCATTTTGTGCTATAGATGCGGGGAATATGGGCATTACCAAAGCAAATGCCCCCTGCCAGAAGGGTCCCCTCCCTACTGTCATTGCCCCGAAACGAAGGATCACTACAGTAAGGATTGCCATAAAATTCGTGCATCCACGGCTTCAAACCCAAGTCAAAGCCAGAATGAGTTTGCCTTTCCCAAGCTCAATTTGATAGCAGTTAGCACTGTTTCTCAGCCGCCCCCTTCTACCCACGTGGTTACCCCTCAAAATAAGCCGCCGCAGTTGGCAAAGGAGCCATCGGGCATCCTCACCCGGGCCCAGAGAGCCGCTCTCGGTCTTAGCATTCCATCAAGTTCAACTCCCCCACACATTCTCACACCAGTGAATACCCTGAGTGAATACCCTGCCTGTAGCTGTTAACAAGCAATCCCCCAGTGCCATGAAAGAATCCAAATCTTTGCTCTTGATGAAGCTTTCTTGGAAGCAATTTCCGATCTGCAAAAGATCAAGATACCAAAGGAACAACAGGTAGAAAAAGAGAAGCTTACAACATAGACAGTCTTGAAGAACACTTTCCAACAAGTGTCCCTTTATGACATGTGGCTAGATGCAAATTTTAGAAGTGACACCCTTGCTGTTATTCAGTCACTTTATCCTCAAGCAGGTCCTAGTGGCGGGCACCTCCCAGTGCGACCATCAGAGTCCTATATGATATCTAATCCCCCTGCTCCACTCACTGATTATAGAAGCCCTCGCCTGACAGTGTCCGTTTTAGGTCGGCAATTCTCAGGAGGGATAGTGGATGGTGGATCTGGCATCAACCCGATGCCCGAGTTCACTATGTTAGCTCTAGGTCTATAGCCTACTCGCCCTGCTCCCTTCACAGTTACATTGGCCGATCAACGAACAGTATACCCAGTGGGCATCGTGGACAATGTGCCTCTGCAGGTACAAAACTTTACTTTTAACTTGGATTTTGTGGTGGTTCGTCTTCCCCAGGTTGAGGGCGGATTTCCCTTGCTTATTGGAAGACCATGGCTGCGACACACTAAAGCACTCCACGATTGGGGAAACGATGCAATGTGGATACATACTTCTGGCTCCCCGATGCAACCGATTCTCTTAGAAGGAGGTATGGATCTGGTGGTGCAGCAAGTTTCTTTGTCAATGGAAACCAATCCTGAACATGAACAGCCTACTCCACCTGACGGGTCGGATGAGGATCTGTTGGAATGGTTGGATGCTACCAAGTCTATGCCTTGTTATGGAGTCTCTATTCACTGTTTGCCTGAAGGTACACCCTTTGCAAATGTTTCCATGGTTACGAAACTTAATGAGCCACCTGAGCCGTTGAAGAAGCAGAGAAGTAGGAAGAAATCTCCTCTACATGAGTTCAGTCCCCCTCAAACATCAACCCCTTTGGTGTCTCTTTCTTCTTCGACCAGAAGAAAGCTCTCCTCTGTGTCTAGCAAACTCCTTTCTCAGAGCCCGTCCTGCAAGATGAATTCCAAGATCTTGATAGCTGTCTTGCTCATGATAGCGGTCTGCTCCTTACTTGTACCTATCTACCCTTACCCCCTCGACCTTACCCACAATCAGAATGCCCACATCCTTCGGGTTCACAGTTGTGGCAAAGAGATCATCAAGAGCGCCAATCATTGTTGTTCCCATCATCTACATGAGAGTCACCAAAACAATAGAGAGCAGGCACTAATGTTCTCCCGTGCTGCCGTAGGCTCCTGGCGGCAGGCCCTCCATTGGTGCTGGCTCCTACAGAATCCTCCCTTGGTGCCGGTTCCTGCATTTCGTTGTTCACCAGATGAAATTGTCGCTTTCCACAGGGACAAGCATGATGATCGCTTGTCTATCCCCCTCGCCACCTACCCACTCGCCCTCACCCCCTCACCTACCCACTCGCCCTAGTCCCTCCCCCTCGCCCCTAGTCCTTCCACCTCACCCCCTACCCCTCGCCCTCGCCCTCGCCCTCGCCCTCGCCCTCGCCCTACCCTCCCCCTCGCCCCCGGCACTACCCCTAGCCCTAGTCCTACTCCCTCGCCTCCTACCCCCTTTCCCCCTCGCCTTGCCCTAGTCCCTCCCCCTCGCCCTCGCCCTCGCCCTCGCCCTAGTTCCTTTCCCCTCTCCCCCTCGCCCTAGTCCCTCCCCCTCACCCCCTCGCCCCTACCCTCCCTTGCCCAACCCCTCACCTTCTCCTCGCCCCTACCCACCCCCTCACTCCCTCTCGCCCCTACCCACCCTCTCCCTTCCCGTCGCCCCTACCCACCCCCTCTCGCCCCTGCCCACCCTCTCGCCCCTACCCACCCTCTCCCTTCCCCTCGCCCCTACCTCCCCCTACTCGCCCCTACCCACCCCCTCACACACTCTCGCCCCTACCCTCCCCCTACTCGCCCCTACCCACCCCCTCTCTGCTCTCGCCCCTATCTAGGCCCCCAACCACCCCTTTCCCCCTCGCCCCTACCTAGTCTCTCCTCCCCCTCCCTTACCCCTACCTAGCTACCTAGTGAGCATATCACTTTGCTGTGGTGGAGCCTCATCTTGTTCCAGTTGGGATTCTTGGACTATGCAATCATATTGGGTTCTTGCCTATTCAAAGGCTTAAGGCATTGCAAGCAGGACAGTGTTTTACTCCACTTTTGAGCTATGTAAGGTCATGGTTGGGCCTAGCACCTGCTTCAAGAAATGTACGGATGCAGCACCTAGTGGTTTTCTTTCACAGTTTTTTTAGTATTTCTCTCACCGAGACGGTGAGCGGTCTTGTGGCGGGCAACCTGTCGCCTGCTACAGTGTCACTTTCACAGGACAAAGTTAGTACAGTTGGTCTAGGCTGGTTCACACTGGACGGACCCTCTGGACCCTCTGGCCTAGGGAGTGACACGTGGCAGGGTACCGACGGTGGTCTAGTGGACCTCGTGGTCACCACATGGCTGACATTTATGAGCCGTTGGTGGCTCTTCATGGTGGTACATATGAGTAGTAGCGGTTGGTGATCGTTATCATCTTCTTCACCTTTGGTCCAGCATCGTCGTCGAGAGCAGTGAGTCTATACACAGAGTACGTCTTCACCATCCCTGCACATCTGAGCCTCGACACCCCCATTGTACCTGTGAGTCCTGGGCTGGAGCTGAGTGTGCTGCCACGCCAGAGTTGTCTCAGTCTTTGAGATAGTCGAGTCATATGTTCTGGTCTGCTGTTGTGTCTTTGTGAGCTTTGTTGATGTCTATTGTTTCCTTTCTGTTCAGTCTGTTTGAGTGAGATTGTCATGCACATTGCACTGAGGACCACCCACTGTAGAGAGCACGACACATTATCCGCGCTACAGGGGGGAGGTTGTTGGGTCATTGTTTGCGTCGTTTAGTGGCTAGAGGTTGGCCGCCACGTACCCACGAGTGCGTATCTATATACAAGGTTGGCCACCATAAATCCACTGTAGTGTATCTACTATCTATATACAATGTAGGGTTAGGAAAACTTCTTAGCCTGAGATAGAGAGAGAGAGAGTTCAAGCTTCAATTCGGGTCGTGCTTTTTCCCGTTAGCCAGTTTCGCCCATTCTTCATGGCGGCTTTGCCGGTCTTGAGCGCTACACACGGCGCTCCATCACCACTTGCCTGTCGCGTGGACTGTACTGGCGACCTGTTGACACGCATTGACTCCAAAGTACAACACTTGGCTCAGCATGCCTTGGTTGGTAGGATGATTGGACAGTCTCCACCTCGATCTTCTATCCGTGATTGGTGTTAGACTGCATTGGGCACTACTCAGGGACGGATCTCGGAGCTTACACTCCTTGGTAGAGGCATCTTCATGGTACGTCTTTCAGATCCCGCCACTGCCTCAGCTCTCCTGGCTCGCTCTCCGATACTCTCTGATCGCAGGATGATATACTTGACGAGGTGGTATCCCGAGTTTACTACTGAGGAGTTTGACAGTCGGCATCTTATTCCCAGATTCCCTCTGACGCTCTCCTTCCCGGATATGCCTCTTCATTTTATTGATGATCATCTCCTTCAGATGATTGCTGCTCATTTTGGCATAGTTTTTCCAGGATCCTGCATCTTCTCATCTGGTCCACCTCGCATTCAGGTCCTGGTGTTTGGGGATACTTCGTTACCAGATACAGTTACTGTGGCTGTGCGTGATAGAGACTACTCTTGCCGAATGGTAGTCACTGGCCTCCCAGGACAGTGCCTACGTTGTCATGCGATGGGTCACTTGGCACGCGATTGCCCCACTCAGCCACGGCATCGGCGTCAACAACAGTCGGCTCGTGGCACTCAGGCTCAGCCACGTGGTCAGTGTCCGCAACTGGTTCCTACTACTACTAGAGCACCTTAGCAGCCTACGGGTGCTCCCTCTGCTTCAGTTCCTACTGAGACTGCATGGCAGACAATTGGTCGTAACCATTCCTTCCGTCCTCATCAGCAACCCACACTGCATGCAGCCCCCAATGTTAACTCTCCTGCCCCCTCTCAAGTTTCCGCCACTCCCTTACCCCCTGCTTCTCCTCGCAATTCTTCTTCTTCAGCCCAGGATCACTTACCTCTACTACCAGCTCCTCCTTCACTTGCCATTCCCCTGCCCGTTTCTACCCCTCTTTCCGAGGTCCCTATTCCCATGCAGATGGATCACTCATCGCTACTACCTCTTCCTTCTCCTCCTCTCCCTCTCGCCCTTACTCCTCCCCCTCCACCTTCTGGTACACCCCCTCCCTCAGCCGCTCATACTTACGTCCCACGCAGTTTTCTCAGCTCTTGCCCTCTTTCCTGGGGATCTCATCGGGCTGAAATGTGCGGTGACTCAGAAGGACCATTGCGGGTGCAGCTCTACCTTATGCATCACAAGCCAGGTTGTGTTCCCTCTTTAATAGGCAGTCGCTCTCAGCCAACCCATTCTTTTTTCCTTCCATTCCATGCAGCTCAGGAATGGTCCGAGGATCAGGTTCTGCATTTTGTGCATGCACAAACTATGGCTCAGCTTCATTTATGGTTGTCTACTTCCGCTCCGGATGTATTGTCTCCACACTTCCCTTCATGTATTGGTGCTATGGAATGGAGTGATGTATATGCTTGCTATTCATTGCCTATGATCATTCATGTATCCTCAGATGTGGTGCTTCCTATGTCCATGCGCATTTGGGGTGTCAAAGCTGCAGCATCGGTCATGCAATGTAAACAAGATGAGGTCCGCAGTTGGTGCAATGAGACACCATATTTTAGAGAGGGCTTGCGGGTTGCTTTCCTCCAGCCTGAAGCTCACCCCTTGGATGGCCCAGCTGCCTCCAAGAAGATGCGCAGTTAGACAGATGCTTTACCAATTCTTTCATGCAGACTATGGATTTACATGTAGTTTCTTGGAATGCTAATGGTTTACAGACTTCTCGGGTAAGAGGTTCACGTAAGCTTTTACTTCGCAGAGATTTACACGCTCATGTAGTAGGCACTGTGGATATTTTACTAGTACAGGAGCATAAGATTGCCACTCCCTTTGGTAATCTCATGCCCTCAGGAGCTCACACTTTTTGGGAGCCTGCTCTGGGCATTCATGGACAGAGTTGCGGTGTATGCATATCAGTGGGGCCACGTTACTTGGCATCAGTTCAGCAGCATGGCACCCTTGTCGTTGGTAGAGCAGTCTGTGTTTCTATCCGGATTCAGGACTCTATCATTGGTTTTATGTCAGTCTATGCACCCACTACTCCTCGGGAGAGAGCTTCTTTTTGGTCCTCCTTGGTTGCTGCTCTACCTGCTGTAGACTCTTGGGTTGTTGGAGGTGACTTCAACAACGTCGAGAGCGACTCTGACTTGGGATCGATCACTCCTCCAGTTCTATCCTCCATTTCTCCCGATGAGCAGCCAGCTTGGGATCGATTTCTTCTAGCTATTCAAGGTGTAGACGCCTGGCACATACCCTCTTTTGGTCACCACCTTGCTACACTTCATTACTCGTGGGGGTTTCAGAGACAGCAGGGAAGATTATTAGAGCGACTTGATCGTTTTTACATTGGCCCTTGGGCAGCAGGTCTGGGTGGATTTACTACTATTTGGCGAGGGACCAGCCTCTCAGATCATTTACTTATCTCATTGTTTATCTCTTTCACTAGATCCTTTGCACAGAGACGAGGCTGCCGCATCCCTGACAGTGTTCTCACCACTGAAGTTTTGCAGCAGCAGATTCGTGACTTGTGGTCTACGGGTGCTTCTTATTGTGGTCCCCCTGGAGAGTTCCTTGCCTATTGCATTACTCAGTCTAGTTTTTATTGCCGTGATCAAACTGCTACTATTCATTGTCAGTTGAGAGTACGCGAGTCTGACCTCCACATTCCTCTTGGTTCCACACAGCGCTTGCTTGAAGAATGGCCTCATGATGCTTATCTCGCTACTAGACAGACAGAGCTCACAGAGGAAATTCGTCGCGTACAGGAGGCTAGGTCTGAGTTCACTCATCATGCTTCAATATCTCAGTGGATAGCTAAAGCTGATCGAATGAATAAGGACTTCTTCGCTGCGCATAAAGAGCGCCCTCCTGGCACCACCCTTCGCACTTTGTGCGATGCTCAGGGAACACTTCATATGCATCCTGATGTTATTCTTGATGTGTTTGCAGATTATTTTGAGGCATTGTTCACTGTTGATGTATGCACTACTGAGGTTTCACATGTCCGTGAGCAGATATGGCATCACACCTGACGTCGTTGTACAGACACTATGGCAGCGATCTTGTTGGCTCCATTCACACTTGCAGAGCTTTATGTTGCTATCGAGAGTCTAGAACCCTCTTCCTATCCAGGCGAGGATGGCCTCACTAGAGCTTTCTTTTTGACCTATTGGGATGTATTGCAAATACCACTGCTTCGTGGTTGTCAGGATATCTTTGCATCAGGATATAAGCATCCGGATCTTTGTTCAGGTCTCATATCTCTTATTCCGAAAGGGGGTGACACCACACAGCTCCGTCAGTGGAGACCTATTACCCTACTCCCTTCGGTCTATAAGATATTAGCGTTACTGATCAGCCATAACTTGCGACCGTTCTTACCAGATATTATTCATACTTCTCAGACAGGCTTTGTCATGGATCGATGCATACTGGATAATATCTTCACTTTTTATGAGGCAGTAGAGTGGGCCAGATCATCTTCTGAACCTCTCGCTTTTTTCATCCTTGACTTCGAGAAAGCATACGATCGTGTTGAGTGGGAGTTTCTTGAAGGATCATTAGCCAGGATGGGTTTCCCTTCGTCATGGATCTCAGGCATTTCCGCTCTCTTCAGGACTGCCAGCAGTGCTATTACTATTGGTGGTCGTGTCGGTCGTAGTTTCGAGCTCTCTCGATCTGTCCGTCAGGGATGGCCTTTAGCAGCATATGTGTATCTGTTTGTAGGAGAGACTATGTCCGACTTTCTTCGAGGGCAGAGTCCTGCATTTCGTGGCTTGAACATGCCAGTACCTTCAGCTCCGGACCTTATCGATCAGGAGTTTGCTGATGACACTATGCTGATGTTGCGCTATTTGCTAGCAGCTCTTGATGCCATGTGGGAGGCCCTGGAGGTTTTTTGCATGGCCAGTGGTGCACGCATTAACTGGCATAAATCCTATGGGTTACTGGTTGGTAGTGATGACATACCTACTTGGGGGGTGACTGATGGTTTCACATGGCTGCAGCCGGGTCAGACATGTAGATATCTTGGCTTTCAGGTTGGATTAGACGTTTCCTCACAGCAGCAGTTTGCACCCGTACTACAGTCCATTCGTAGGAAGCTATGTCATTGGTCTTCACGTCATCTGTCGTTGGCTGGCCGTGCATTGGTTGCCAACCAGGTCATTCTGGCTACAGTATGGTATACGGCTTCTTGTTGGATGCTACATTCTGGTGTGATAGCTCAGCTACGCAGACTCGTGCGGAACTTTTTATGGAGTGGCGCAGATGGGACTACTGACACTCGTGCTCGAGTTCGCTGGTCCACGATTATTCGTCCTAGGTCAGCAGGCGGCCTTGGCATTATTGATCCAGAATTACAGAGCCGCGCCCTGCTTACCAAGCTTATCGTTCGGGGTCTCTTTCCCGGCCAAGAACCTTGGAAGATGCTTCTTCAGGCCGCTCTTTCCACAACGACTCCATGTCTCGGCACTAGAGATGGCCATACTTGGCAAACAGGGTATCGTTTTCTCTTTACGGATGCTCCCTTGTGCACCAGCACTCTCTCACCCTTCATCCGCTCACTCCTACAGATTTGGGTATCCATGCGGCGAGCTATCATACGCTCACCTCCCTCATGCCGTGAAGAGATTGAACGCCAACCTCTCATTTGGAATGATGCAGTTTTTGATTCTTCAGTTACTCCACCCCGTCAGCTTGGAGAGAGGACTCACATTGATTGGGCTGCTTGGGACACTGGCCCTGCTGCTTCTATGCGGTTGTTTCATGAGACACGTATGCTGGATGCAGATTTTGTGGCAGAACATTATGACATTGGTCGCGGGGTAACAAACAGACTGCTTGAGATTGACTCCGCCATTCCTTCACATTGGGACGCAGTCATGCGAGGCACGGTTCAGATGCCTCCACATTGTGGCTGGGAAGGCCTCTTTGATCAGAGCACTCTCTTATTAGTTCGTTTTGACACCATGCTGTTCACAGTTGAGACTGACTACTCTCCGGGGATGCATGCTAGATTGACATATGCTACCACCTCTCCGCACCTTTTCCACAGCGGCACTCGATGGGAGGCCATACGAGTAGTTGGCTCCCGCGGGAAGCGTCGTTGTGTTGACCCCCGTTTCGCTTCCGCTGATGCTGCACTTTGGAGGCTTTGGGTGTGGGAAGGTCGTGCCCTATCTCAGCTTTATTGGGACCCAGGAGAGTGGCATTAGCCTCACCCTAACCCCACCGGTGCACATGTATCATTCTTTGAGTACACTGTCAGAATTGGAAGATTCGCATTGATGAGACAGCAACCAGAGCAGCCCACTCGTATGCGTTTCTGGTTACATTCAGGTCTCTCCCATGCCTATCTACAACAATTTTGGTCAGCCATCTGGGATCTACATGTGGCTCGCCGTATCTCTTTTTTCATGTGGATGATTGCACATGCAGGACTTCCAGTTGGGTCTTGGCTAGCTTCTATGGGTCACGATTCGTTATGTACTCGCTGTCCTTTGCGACTCCCTGAGTCACTTGCACACTGTCTTTGGTCATGCTCGTCTTCTCATGTAGTGTGGCTAGCAGTTTGCTCTTTACTTAGCAGAACTGGAGTTCAACATGGATTTCTCACTTGGGGATCTGTCTCCTGGTTGATGCCGATGCCCGGACCGCATCTTTTCTACGAGGGCTCAGACACAGATCCAGCTCTTATGCTTAACTCGACTTGTGATCGGCGAGGGACTTTGGCTATGTTACCACAGATTGCTTGGCAGGGGGATCCTCAGACGCGTGATGAAATCTTCTCAGTTATCACTAGCATTGCACTATAGTATTTGTGGAGAGCTCGTTGTCTTCACATTCTCAGTGCGGCTCCACAGCTCCTTCCGGATACCCTCACTGCCATTTGGCTGGACATCATTCACACCCTCATTTGGCAGTGGGATTCTTCCTCAGGTACATCTAGAGCAGCCGAGGCTCGTCGATTTGACTTCCTTCGGCGTTGGGCTCGATCTCCACTCTTCTTCACACTTACAGGTGGACAGATTACATGGCATTATGCACCTCCTCAGTTGTTTCTCCTCCACTCATCATATAGACCACCATGAGATTGTTCTAGTAGAGTTGTCACTATAGTGGCTATCACCCTTACATTCAGCTTGTACACCCCACGTGATAGGCTTTTTTGGCATCCGTTGGGGATTATATTGTACTCACTAATATACAGCCCTGATTTTTCCAGAGAGAGAGAGAGAGAGAGAGAGAGAGAGAGAGAGAGAGAGAGAGAGAGAGAGAGAGAGAGAGAGATGAAATGATATATTAACGTCTACAAAAGGCCAAAATGACCTATGAGACCAACTGATTACAATGATGAGTCTAGTACCAAGTTTGGGTACAAACAAAGAAAACTACAAACAAGGAAACTGATAGGAGTGCTACCGACTCCTATGGGTGGCTGGTAGGCTGATCAATGGTATCATGCCATAAAGGTACAAAGTGTGGATAAATGTCACCATGATACAATATAACATGCTAGAATCCTGTGGATCCTCTGCCGCAATCTCCTCCGGTGCTGCGTGGCTCACCTCCTCATCAGTCGCGGTCGTCTCGATCTCCCTAACTCTATAGCTCGATCAATGAGAGTACCGTTGGTGTGTGTATGGTCGGGAACCGAGCTCTGTGATGGTGGTGTCCCCTCTGCCTCTGTGGTACTCAGACTGAAGAAATCTGAGATGCGTCTCTGGGACTGTCTCTGTCTTTGCCCACTCAATAGAGCGTCTCTATGTCTCTGTATCTCAAGTAGGAATAATCCGAGACATCTTTGATCCTGATATCTCATGACTCTATCTAGCGAGTCAAAACCATCTCTGAATAAACAATAAAAGCGTCCCCGTATCTCATAGTAGACTGTGCAGCGACATATGTAATGAAACTGTGTCTCTGGCTCTGCATGGCATAACTGACATATCCTACTGTCTGCTGGTATGCCTCTGAATCTACCTGTCTCAATCCCAAGCTGGTGTGAAGATGTGCGAATCTGGCCTATAGCACATCGTAGCGCATGAGATAGATGTGTGTCCATGTAACTGGGCCGTGTGACAAATCCGTCTGTCGTGAGTTGGAGAAGATGCTCTCTATAGAAAACCCTCTTCGTACCCAACTCCCGTGCTGGCTCTATCCATGTCCTCTTGCTATCAAGCTGGATAAGATCCTGCCGAATGAGTCTAGTAGTCTCCATTTGTGTAAGAGCCAAAGATGGTGCATCAAGAGAATACTGGAAAGGGGGCAGCCTGTCCATGCTCAAACTATGCCTTTGAAACCATGAGCTCATCTGTGCATACCAACATGATGTATCTCCCTGTAATGCCAGTTGTCTAGATGACTCAAGAGCAAGCTTGGCATACCTATCCCTGGTGGTGTCCCATAAGCTGTGTACAAATGATACTGATCTGGTGAGAGCCTCAACCTCCATAGGTGGGGCAGCCAGCTCCGCTCGTATGATGTCATGTGGGACTGAGGCCTTGGCTCTAATCAGCCTAGAAATCATAGATATCAAGGGTCTCTCCATATTACTCCATCCAGCACTGTCAACAGACTGCCCCCAAACCTGAACCCCGTAGTGCATAACTGAAGCGACCAAAGTGTCGAAAAGCCATAGCTTTGTTCGAGGTTCCTGGAACTGAACCTGCGAACAAATCCTCTCTAAACCGCCTAGGGCTGCATAGGCACGAGTCAATCTAGTGTCTGCTGCCACTTTCAGTGTGAACCTCGGTCCACTAAAGACCACCCCAAGATATGTGTATGCATCAGTGTACTCCATATTGTCCGGCCCATATGTGAAAGTAGGTGCTGATCTCCTAACCCACTGTGGCGTGGTATTAAATACCATGACCTTGGTTTTACCAAGGTTGACAGACAATCCACTATCCTCTGCAAAACTATGTAATGCGTCCAAATGTCTCTGCATACCCTCTGGTGAGTCTGATATCAACACGATATCGTCAGCATATAATAAAAGAGGGATCCATGTCCCAGCAAGCTGAGCACCTCTATCTCCTCCTCTGTCAATATAATCAGAGACCTCATCAACATACATACCAAATAAAGTAGAGGACAGTGGGCATCCCTGTTTCACTCCGATAGTGGAGTGAACTATGTCAGATATCCCCTCTGATGTGCGTACATGGCCCATCACTGAACTGTACAATGCCATAATCCCCCATATCAGCTCTGTGGGTACCCCCAATTCTATAAGTCGGCGCATCAATCTGGCCCCCGGTACTGTGTCAAAAGCTTTGCGGAAATCCACAAAGCTGCAGTATATCCGTCTACCATGTGCTCGACCCTCCTCAACGATAGCTCTGAGTGTAAAGACATGATCTAGTGTGGAGAAACCCCTCCTGAAACCAGCCTGCCTAGGTGCCTGTATGCCCATAATCTCTGCCCAACTGCTCAGCCTATGCTCAAGGATGGATGCATATAAACGTGCCAATGTGTGTCCTACCATGATAGTACGGTAATTCCCCGGCACTGTGGGGTCTCCTGTCTTGAAGATAGGTACAATAGTAGATAATCTCCAAGACTCAAGGAAGCCCTCACACATGACACGGTTGAATAACCGTGCAAGCATCTCTGCCAACAAATCCCGAGCATGTATAATGTGCTCTGCTACCAAACCCTCATGATCCTGTGCCCGTCTGGTCTTCATCCTGTCAATGGCCTCCTTTACCATCTCAGTGGTAAAGAAGGTTCTCGTAGCCGGACATGGCTGTGGTGGATCTGGTAGTGGTGGTTGTCCAGGTACAATGTATAAAGATGTTGCATACTGCCCCCATAGCTCTGTAGAAGTAATCACTGGTGGGGGAGACTGCTCATGGAATAGACGCCAAGCCTCTCCTGAATCTCTACTAAGGAAGAGCTGATATAAATCTTGCTCCATCTGGACCAAGAAAGCTCGCTTCTTCCGTCGCACTAGTCGTCATGTAGCAATACGAGACTGTCTATAGGTGATCACTCCCAATGTAAGCTCGCGCTGTATCTGAGCTCTACTCTGTCGACACTCCTCATCATACCAGTTGTTCCGAGGCATGTGCCCAAAAAGACGTCTCTAACCAGGCTGAGTGTGTGGGTATGCCTCTGTCGCTGCCCCATGTAATGTCATTGTCAGCATAGATGTGATCTCCTCCATTGTGTATACTGGCTCTGATGTGCATAAAAGCCTACGTATCTCCTCTGCATAGATTGAGTCAGTCTCTGGTGTAAAAGTATAGCGTGGATGTCTACCACCCCGTGAGGCTTGAGATGTACTGTACTCAAAGGAGACTGATAATGTCAAAAGTGCATGATCTATTGCTATCCCTACAAGCCTGGGCCCCATTGTGAAATCCTGAATGTGAGAGATAAAGCTCGGATGTGTCAGAACATAGTCTACAGTGCTGGACGCATGCCTGTGTGGAAAACAAGTAAAACCTGTAGACAATGGGAAAGTCGGTAAGCCATTCAGTATGGCTAAACTGTGAGTAGTCGTCATCTCCCTCAGGTATCTCCCATACTCTGTATGCTCTCTGTCGTGTGAGCATCTCTCAAGTCCCATCTCCTCTGGTTCTAGCTCTCTAAGCATCTCCTCTGAGGTGTCATAGAAGACCGTCTGTGAGCTGCTTGTACGGGCATTGAAATCTCCCAGGAGTATGATGTCTCCATCTCTGGAGAACTCCCAGATATCATCATCAAGTACAGAGTAAGGAGACTGTCCTCTGGGTGAAGCATATACTGAAGTGCTGGGAGGAAAATAGCATATGGCGATGTACAAGAAACGTCCAGTCTCTGCCCTCAGCCTCACCCTCACCCACAAATATCTGGCCTGATCATCTCTCCGAACTATGTGCAGTAGTGGTTGGAGCTCCTCTCTGAAAAGAACTGCTACACCTCCTGATCCTCTAGTCCCATGCGCAGATCTGGTGCTTGTCCGGCAAGCGGTCTCCCATCTGTATCCTGATATGTGCGGCATCAACTGTCCTGGAGCCTGATGAGTCTCTGAGTAGAAAACAATGTCTCTGTCTCTGAAGCTATCCTCAAAGGCCCCCACATCAAGTCTATATGAACCATTACAGTTCCAAACCGCCATCCTGAGAGTGGTCCCATAGGTCTCGCACTGTCATGTAGAGCGGTGCTCTGTAATCACTACTCGTCCATTTCTGTAGAAAGCTAACTTTCCCTTCTCCCTTGTTGCTATAATCTCTGGCATGACCTCTCTCATATGTGCAAGCTGTGAGAGCGCAAGATCATCTCCTAAAAAGATACCTGTTTTCTTGAGGGTTGGCCTCTTCTTTAAAAAGTCTTTCTTTTCTTCCATGGAGGGAAAGCGCAAAATGAGAGCCCGTCCTTTTGAACTCTCCCCATTACCTTCACTCTTCTTGCCCACTCTCCAAGCTTGTGTGTGCGAGGGCTTCTCCACCCCCATCATGGACATGAGGCTCTTCACCTCTTGGTCCACCTTATCTGAATCTTTTAGGCCGGTCACTCTCACGTGTAGAGCGCGTACCCTTCTTCGTTGTTTCTCTTCAAGTGTCTTGTTGATGATGTCAGGTGTAGTCGGGATTTCCTTGCCCTTTTCCTTCTTGACAACTTCAATCCATTTTTCAGCCTTGTCCATCTTCTTTTGTGTTTTGGAGAGAACCTCCACCCATGAGGTCTTCTTTTCTCCTTCCTCCTTTATTTCTTTGACTTGTGCTCGTATACTATTCAGCTCATCGATCATTGATGGCTGAATTTCTCCATCTTCAAGGTGTCCTCCCTCTTTGGTTTCGTCGAGTTCTTTCCTAAGGGCTGAGATGCTACCTTTTAAAGCTTGAATTTCATCCCGGAACTCCTTACGTTCTAGTTCCCTCGCCTGTTCCTCCCTCTTTTTCCATTCAAGAATTAAATTCTTCTCTTTCTTCCACTCATCCATGTGGGCTTTGCATTCTTTCAACTCCCTTTCAATGGCTGTCATCCTCTTGCTTGTGACCATGTAGTGCGCTGCCATCTTTCTTGCCTTATTTGTTTCAGTTATTTGATTCACTTTCTATGAGAGAGGAGAGAGCTACCTATACGCACCGCATTATGCATACATTTGTTTCCACATTCAGCCTACATAGCATATATTTGCTTTCCGTACTTGTCAATGTGCAATTTCTGTGAATTTTGCAGTTTCCAAATTCCTTGTTAACATCCCTGCAGTTCTGAAAAATGCAGGTTTTTGAAAATTCGAAAGTTCGGAAAATCCGGAAAAGCCGAGACTCTGGGAATTCCTGTGGAAATTCCTCCTGGAATTTTTTGAATTTTGTCGGGTGTATGTACCTGCGGGCTGAGGGGGGGGGGGGGATGTGTGTGTGTGTGTGATGTATGTACCTGCGGGGAGCTGACTGCGCAGAGGCAAAACCACCACGTTGAGGGAAAACCACTACTGCGAGGAAATCACGCACAGTGTGTGCAGGACAGGTCATGTTCAGAGCTTGCAGGTGAAGACGTGTAGGGCTGGAGCATGTCAGCACGTGCAGGGCGCGCACAGGTGGGCAGAACGAGACTGGGTTGCTGTTACACTCCTGCGTTGCTTGGTGCCCCACAGGCCCAGCGTGCTGCTTGCTGCTATAGTCCCACGCTGCTTGCTGCCCCACAGGCCCAGCGCGCTGCTTGCTGCTACAGTCCCGCGTAGAGAGAGAGAGAGAGAGAGAGAGAGAGAGAGAGAGAGAGAGAGAGAGAGAGAGAGAGAGAGAGAGAGAGAGAGAGAGAGAGAGAGAGAGAGAGAGAGAAGAGGAATGAAATGTTATATTAACGTCTTCAGATGGCCACAATGACCTATGAGACCAGAAAGTTACAATGTGGTGGATGTGATACAAAGTCAGAGTAACAAAAATGACATAATAAAATGCTATGGAATCTGAAACAGCTAGGTGTGATCTAAGCAGATAGGTGGGATAGCTAAATCACAGATCACAAAAGATCCAGCATCGGTCGCTGGCGGATGTCATCAATCTCCTCCATGGTCAATAGCCTGACCGGGCGTCGTGCATGCTGGGCCAAAGTGATCCGAATTCTCTGATACAACCTCCGTCGATGCTGTGTAGTTCTCCGCAGTCATGGGCGTCTGGATCTCCCTAGCTCGGTCGCTCGATCGATAAGTGTGAGGCGGCGAGCTCTCCTGTGGTAGTAGCTCCTCTGGGTGTCCAGTATCTGCTCTAAATAAGTCTGTGATCCGTCTCTAAGACTGGCTGACCTCTCCTCTCATCAGGCTCTCTCTGTGTCTGCGCAGCTTTGATCCTCGTACCGCATGACTCTGGAGAGTGGTCCGAAGCCCTCTCTGAACAAGCAGAGATAGAGAGAGAAATAGATTGAATTATTGTCCACGGAGGTCAGATATGACCTATGGGACCGAACAAAAAAGCATTACAACAGATTCTACAAAAATGTGTGGGGTTGCAGGATACATCTCAGTTAAGGACTGAGGGTCCATAAAAAAGAGGGGGGGGGGGGGGGGGGGCGGGAAGATAGGATGAACAAAAACAAAAACCTATGAGGAGAGAGGTGAGGGGGAAGCCGGTTTGGGAGTTCGGAACTCTTTAATAATGGCTTTACCTCCGCGATAGACTGACCATTTCCTTGCCGCGCGCTTCGTATTTTTTGGAGTTCTGCCTTCTTTTGCTTGAGTTGAGCGGGTGTGAGATCTTCCGCAAACCATATTTTGGTATCCTTAAGAAGCCTTGATTGTTCAAGGAGTTTGATTTGGTCCGCCTTGGTTTTAAAGGTGAGGATGGCATGATTGGTACGATGCTCGTGTGCAAGAGAACTAATTGATGTTGGATCCCATTGGACCATGTGGATTACAGATTGGATGCGGGTAAAGGACTCGTGAAACTTGAGGTCCCCTTCCCTTTGTCGATCGTTTGGAAGACTGCCAATGCGAACATTTGAGGGCGATAACCTCTTGCTATTGGTGTTCGCGTAGCTTGGACGCCACCCGATCTTTGACCTTGCGAGAGATGATGTCTTGTACTTGGTTTTTAACCTCTTTTGTGAGGGTGACCTCTACTTTCTCCTTTGCCTTTGTAGAATTGATTTCCATTTGTATCAGTTCCTCTTTATAGTTTTCCACTTTGGCTAGACGAGTCTCAGGGCTGCAAGCCTCTCTGTCAGATTAGCATTCTCCTTGCAGAGTATGTCGACTTCGGTTTGAAGGCGGTTGATATTGTCCCCCTTCGGAGGTGTGGCCACGACACCGGCAAAACTAAGCTTCCCGCGGGACGAAGCACGAGTAGCCATGAAATACAAGCTTGAAGAAAACACCCTTCTAGGGACGTATCAGGAACGCCAAAGTTACAAGCGGCAGGGAAGATTTCGGAGGCTATCGATTCCAGAGGCTGTCGTGAAGGCCTGCAGTTTGTTGCTGTCTTTGTAGGTGTGCAGAACGTTGTTCTCTGTCGTGCAGTACTGGCGGGTTGTTGCAGCCGGTTAGAGGTCGCCACAGCTCTTGCTGGTCGTAGAGTAGCTTGAGGGAGCAGGGGCGGGGGCGGGGTCGTTCTCTATCGTGCAGGTCGTCGCTTGTCGCAGCATGTCACAAGGACGCCACGGGTGGCGCAGGCCGCAGGTTAGCTTGGAGGGGCGGAGCTATGGCTTTACACCTCCCCATAGGGCAGCCCCTTGCCCAAGGGGAGGCTGGGGGAGAGAGGACGAGGCGACCTGTGTGTGCTAGGGTTAGGTTTAGAGAGAGAGAGAGAGAGAGAGAGAGAGAGAGAGAGAGAGAGAGAGAGAGAGAGAGAGAGAGAGATGAAATGAAATGTTATATTAACGTCTTCAAAAGGTTAAAGTGACCTATGAGACCAGAAAGTTACAATGTGGTGGATCTTATACAAAGTCAGAGTAACAAGATGACAAAAATGAAATGACAGAATGACAAAATAAAATACTATGAAATCCTAAATTGCTAGGTGTGAACTAAGCAGCTAGCTGGGATAGCTAGATCACAAGAGATCCAGCATCGGTCGCTGGCGGGTCTCATCAATCTCCTCCATGGTCAGTAGTCTGATCGGGCGCCGTGCATGTCGGGCCAAAGTGATCCGAATCCTCTGATGCAGCCTCGGTCCATGCTGTGTAGTCCTCCGCAGTCGTGGGCGCCTAGATCTCCCCAGCTCAATCGCTCGGTCGATCAGTGTGTGAGGCGACGAGCTCTGCTGTGGTAGTAACTCCTCTGTGATCTGTCTTTGAGACTGGCTAGCCTCTCCTCTCATCAGGCTCTCTCTGTGTCTGCGCAGCTCGAGCAGAAACAAACCCAAGCATCTCTGATCCTCGTACCGCATGACTCTGGAGAATGGTCCAAAGCCCTCTCTGAACAAGCAATGGAAGCGGCCTCGTATCTCGTAGTATACGGGGCAGTGGCATGTGTAGTGCAACTCTTCACACAGGGGGCATATCATGGCCTCTGCTGGTACTCTACTGTATCTCCCAGTCCCGATTCGTAGCTGGTGTGAAGATGCGCGTATCTGACCAAAAGCACATCGTATCCCATGAGACAAGTGGGTGTCCACGTATCTGGGCCTTGTCACAAAACCATCCACCGTAAGCTGGAGGAGATGCTCTCTGTAGAAAGCCATCTTCGTGCCTAGCTTGTGTACTGGCAGTCTGGCTATATCCATGTCCTCCTGATGTCTATCTGAGTCAAGTCCTGGCGGATGAGCCTGGTGATCTCGGACTGTGTAAGAATCAGAGAGGGTGCATACAGTGAGTAGTGGAAGGGAGACAGTCTGTCTATGCTGAACCCATGTGCCTGAAATCATGATGTCATCTACCCATATGAGCATGGTGTATCTTCCTTCATGGCTAACTATGGAGAGGACTCAAGTGCAAGGTAGGCATATCTGTCTCTGAGAAGTTCCCACATGCGGTGTATGAAGGAGACAAATCTGGTGGGCGCCTCAACCTGTCACGTGACACATCCCAACGCTATGTGTTTGTGGACTCAAGCTACACCAGAGCAGGGTTCAGTCAGTTCAATCAAGTCTAGATTAGCAGTGATCTGGCACTTTTGTGTGTCTATTCGTAGACCGTGCATGCCCAGTCACTTAGCATAGATGCATATCCTCCGGTTGCACACAGCATGATCATCCGAATTCCCATCAGAATCCATTAGCATCAGTTAGGGGAATTTTCCAGTGCAATTAGCCTATTTTCCTATTTATTGGTTATTTTCACTTATTATTTTTAAGTGACTTTCCAACAAAAGTAGGTAGGGCAATTTTGCTAAGTTAATATATAAGCAAACCCAAGTTAGCACTTTCTGGCAGAAGAGGCAGCAGAAGAGGCAGCAGGAGCTTCCCGCTCAATAGGAAATTTCTCAGCAGTAAGGAACCTTGAGCAATAAAGATCACTAATCTTGAGAAAATACAACATTCATTCCGCTGCATCTTACATTGGTATCAGAGCTTTGGAAGTGTTCTGCATTACTCAAGGAAAGAACCACAAGAATTTTTTTGCTTGTTGCGGTCGCACGAACCCAAGTTTACTTGGGCGTGGCAATTCCTAATCGTGTTTGGTTGAAGAGTGACGGGAATCCCAAGAAAGAAGGGCTTGTCCCCCAGCCTCCACTTAGCGGCCGGCCAATCGACGTGAGGTGGGAAAAAGCAACCTTGGTGTGTCTCAAGGTGGCCAAGGGGTGCGCCCGCAGAAAAGGGTAGAACTCGGGTGAATAGAAGATCCTTCTCCAACGCGATTTGCAAGCGAAAGAAAACCTCAAGAACCTCAAGAACCTCGACACCCTCAAGAACCCAAGTTCCTCGCGAACTTAAGAACCCAAGATCATAGTGCACGGTCGTCACCCGAAGCGGAATGGATACTTCGCATACAGGTGATGAGCATGAGAGAGGCGACGGAGACTCGTCCCCACCCGGAGATGATTTCTTCAACCCTCCCCCTTCGCCATCTACGCCAGACCCTATGGAGGCAATGATGAAGCAGATGATGGCCATGATGGATAGACAGGAAGACAAGCGCCTTGCTTTAGAACGCGAGCGCGACGCAAGAAAAGAAAGAAAAGAACTAAGGAAGGAAGAAGTGGCAGCACGAAACGCAGCATTGGAGGCCGATCGTGCTGCTCATAGATTGTTGTTTCTCCTTTCTCAGGATGTGATATGATTTTAGGCATTCGATGGTTTCGTGAGACTAACGCTCTCATTGATTTTGAGGCTAACACTTTAACTCTCAATGCCAAAAGTGATTCTCCTACTGTCTTTCATGGAGTGGACACTGCTCCTTCTCCATCTCTCATTGCTAATATGCAGGACAAGGTTGAAAGGATTCGAGATAAGGAGACTCTCTCAGTCTCTTTTTCTCCACAGCATGACAGACAGAACTTGCATGATTATGAGAAGCATGATGATTTGAATGATAATGATTTGCATGATGATTTGGATGAAAAAGACAAGCATGATGATTTGCATGAAGATGATGTGATTGTTCACAAGGATGATGTGTTAGTGGATGCTTTTTCTAGCGAAGCTAACCTCGTTGCAGATTGGATCAATCACGAAGGATCGATCTTGGCTCTTGAGCCTTGGTCCAATGAACCATCACAGGAAGTATTGTGTGTTCGCATGATTGCAGTGATGGCTGCTCCTCTGGCTGTCCCATATCTAGTGAAAAGAAATCTATAATCTGTCTCTAGGACTGTCTCTCTCTAGCTCTCCCCAGTAAAGTGTCTCTATATGTGTAACTCAAGTAGATATATAAGTAGATATAGCCCAAGACATCTCTGATCCTCATAATTCATGACCCTTGAGAAAGGACCATCTCTGGCTCTAGATGACATAAGCGGCATATCTTGTTGTCTGCTGGTATCCCTCTAAATCTACTAGTCTCAATCTCAAGCTAATGTGAGGATGTGCGTATCTGACCAATGGCACACCGCAAACCATGAGACATATGTGTGTCCATGTAGTTGGGTCGAATCACAAACCCATCTGCTGTGAGGTGGAGAAGATGCTCTCTATAAAAAGCCAGCTTCATGCCCAACTCCTGTGGTGGCTCTATCCATGTCCTTCTGGTATCCAGCTGGATCAGGTCCCGACGAATGAGTCTAGTAATATCCACCCGTGTAAGAGACATCGAGGGTGTCTGAAGAGAGTATTGGAAAGGGGTGAGCTTGTCCATGGTGAAGCCATGCGTATGAAACCATGATGTCATTTAGTATGAAGTGTCCTCCTGAAGAGCTAACTGTTTGGAAGACTCAAGGGCCAGTCTAGCATATCTGTCTCTAGTAGTATCCCACAAGTTGTGCACAAAGGAGACTGATCTGGTAAGCGCCTCAATCTCCATAGGAGGGGTAGCTAGCTCTGCTCAAATGATAGCGTGGGGTACGGAGGCCTTGGCTCTAATGAGTCGAGAGATCATAGATACCAAGGGCCTCTCCATACGTGTCCAACCATCCTGGCGTACAGAAGGTATCCATATGTGCACCATATACAACATAGCTGAGGCTACTAAAGTATCAAAGAGCCATAACTTTGTCCGAGGTTCGTGGAATTGAACCTGCGAATACACCCTCTTCAAGCCTCCCAAGGCCGCAATCCCCAAATCAACACTATGGGCACCCCCATCTCCTGCAGTCTATGCATCAATCAAGCTCTCGGTACCATGTCAAATGCTTTGCGGAAATCCACAAAGCTACAATAAATCTGTCGCCCATGTGACCTGCCCTCCTTAGTGATGTCTCTGAGTGTCAGAATATGATTCCTAAAACCGGCTTGGCCCTGTGCCCTTACACCCTCACCCTCTGCCCAATTACTCAACTGCTGCTCAAGAATGGATGCATACAACCATGCCGATGTGTGCCCAATCATAGTAGTGCGGTAATTCCCATGCTTTGTAGGATCACCTGCCTTGAAGATAGGCACAATAGTAGACAACCTCCAAGTCGCAGGTAACCTCTCACACATGGCACGGTTGAACAACACTGTCTACGAGCATATCTCTAGCATGTATACAATGCTTTGCTACTAGACCATCACGATCATATGCCCTGCTGGTCCACATCCTGTCAATGGCTCTCTTTACCATCTCAGTGGTAAAGAAGGTGCTTGTAGGTGGGCATGGCTCTGTAGGAACTGGAAGGGGGTCCTGTCCAGGGACCGTATATATCAATGTCGGATACTGGCCTGACACATCAGGAGAAGTAATCACAGGGGGAGGGGAATGCTCATGAAAGAATCGCCATGCCTCTCTTGAGTCTCTACTCAAGAACAATTGATACAAGTCTCGCTCCATCTGGGCCAAAGTAAGCTCGTTTCTTCGATCGCACAAGGCACCGGAAAGCAATCCGATTTTTTGACTCCTTAAAGAAGATCTCTCCGGAGTTGGGCTCTCATCTCTCTGCACTCCTCATAATACCAACTATTTTGGGGCATGCTTCGAGAATGTCGCCTCTCACCCGGCTGAGTGTGGTGGTATGCCTCTGATGCTGCACCATGGAGTGTCTCAGTCAGTAAAGTGATGCACTTCCACTGAGAGGCCAGGACCAGCTATGCATAGACGGCTATAGATCTCCTCTGTATAAGCTGAGTCAGTCTCTGGTGTAAATGTATAATGGGTATGTGACCTGCCTCCTAATGTCTGGGCTGTACTATACCGAAATGAAACGGACAATGTCAAAAGAGCATGATCCACTGCTACGCCCACTGGTCTGGCTCCCACTATGAAATCCTGAATACAAGGAATAAAACTTGACTGTGCCATAACATAGTCCATTGTACTGGCCCGTGTCTGTGTGGAAAGCATGTGAAACCGGCTGCTCCAGGAAACCGCTGTACGCCATTAAGTATGGCTAACCCATGTGTGGTAGTCACCTCTGCAAGGTATCTCCCATACTCCGTCTGCTCTCTGTCATGTGAGCATTTGTCAAGCCCCAAGTCACCCACATCCAGCTCTCTAAGCATCTCATCTGAAGTGTCGTAGAAGACTGTGAGAGTCGCCCGTTCGGGCATTGAAGTCCCCTAGGAGGATGATATCACCATCCCTAGAAAACTCCCATATATCATCATCTAGTATAGAGAAAGGCGATTGTCCTCTGGATGCAGTATATAATATGAGAGAGAGAGAGAGAGAGAGAGAGAGAGAGAGAGAGAGAGAGAGAGAGAGAGAGAGAGAGAGAGAGAGAATGATATATTAACCTCTTCAAAAGGCCAAAATGACCCATGAGACCAATCCGTTACAAACTTTTGAATCTGATACCATGTCTGGGACAAAAAAAGAGATACTACAATAAATCTGGAAGTGCTACCAATTGGACGTGCGTGGGGTGGTATGTGTGATCATTGATACAATGGGTGCCCAATACAAGAGGGTGATATAATGGGTGATGAATCCATGCTCATCTGTACTATGGATGTCGAGATAGTAGGGCTCGAATCCTTTGCTGTAGTTTCCATAGATGGTGAATCGATCTCCCTAGTTCCAATGCTCGGTCAGTGAGAGTACTGGGGGGATGAGTATGAGTTGAGCTTTGCAGTGGTGAAATCAATAATCTGTCTTTGGGTTTGTCTCTCTCCAGATTACGTCAGTAAACTATCCCTTTGTCTGTGTAACTCAAGTAGATATAGTCCAAGATATCATCTGTGGTCTTGATAGTCATGACTCTGGAGAAGGGTCTGAAGCCTTCTCTCAATAGACAATGGAAGCGACTTCGTATCTCGTAATACACTGTGCATTGACATATATAGTGCATCTCCCTCTATGTATCTGTATAGCATATGAGGTATAAATGGCTAGCTACTTGTATCCCTATGAATCTACTGGCGTCAATCTCAAGCTAGTGTGAAGATGGCTGTATCAGACCAATGCCACACCGTAACCCATAAGATAGATATGTATCCATATAGCTGGGTCGAATCACAAAACCATTCTCAGTGAGTTGGAGAAGATGCTCTCTATAGAAAGCCATCGTCGTGCCCAACTCTTGTGGTGGCTCTATCCATGTCCTCCAGGTGTCCAACAGGGTCAGGTCTTGGCGAATGAGTCTAATAATCTCCACCCGTGTAAGAGACAACAATCGTGCATCAAGGGAGTACTGGAAGGAGGCAAGCTATCCATACTGAAGCCATGTATCTGGAACCATGATGACAAGCATGATGTGCTCCCTTGTGAAGATTACTATCTGGAGGACTCAAGGGCCAATCTAGCATATCTGTCTCTAGTAGTATCCCATAAGTTGTGCATAAAGGAGACTGATCTGGTGAGCGCCTCTATCTCCATGGGGGGGCTGCTCACTCCGCTCTAATGATCTTGTGTGGCACGGAGGCCTTGACTCTCTCTAATCAGCTGAGAGATCATAGATACCAAGTGTCACGAGGACGTGGCAACTGCTAACTCTAGTTGTTGGTTTCTTTCCTATGAATTTTAATTTAATTTTTGAGACCCTCTTGTTGAAGTTGCAAATGGCTTGCAAATGGCTGGACATTCTATGGCTAGTGTGAAAAAGTAGTTTCACCCACAGACAGGAGGTTGGTCGGCATTGGAATCCAAGTAATAAAAGGGTGTTTAGGCTCAGCTCAAAGTCATTTAGGTCCCCTCGCCGCACTTAACAAGTTGGTGGATACTAGGAAATTAACTCAATAAAGGCACAGTGCCAAGGTGGGTCACTAAGAGAAAATCACCCAAGAACTTGGCTACATTGCATTTTTGCACGTGGTCCTAGTGGTGAAAGATGGTCAGATGACCAGCAAGTCCAATGGATGCATCTCCTAAAATTTAGGGAACTGCGATTTTGGGCCATGAAATCTGTTTGCATCATTAGCTCCAGAATGACACGAGGAACATTTTATTACTCTTCCACTAAGTCAACTGAGCAACCGGTTGAGATATTTTTAGACCGGAAGGTACAAAACGGGAAAACCATGCATGAGTGCCGCATTTTCCAACTTAAGAGTGAGAGGAGCGTTAAAATTAAAGGTTGGGTTGCATTTTCAGCCGTATGGTGGATTGTTGCATGTACCAAAGCTACTGCGTGCTTGCTTACCCTCTATGTACAGTGAAGTGCAAGAACTGAAGCCTTGCACAGCATTCACTGCTCTCTCTCTCCCCCCTCCGTGCAGTTATGTGATGCCCCACAAGAGGGCTCTTCATTTGACCTATGTGCAGTTGTGTGGTCTTATGCTTCTGTGTTGAGGCAAGAGCCTCTTTGAGCATGAGCAGGAGTAGTTAATTGCTACTCCAAAAGCATGCATTGGTGAGGGGGATAACCTCACCTTACAGGTGCATTTTCAGCATTGGTTATGCGCTGTTTTTGGACTGTTTTGCAGCCGTATGGATACCAAAAGCATTAGGAACAATGTCCCACTGCTAGAGGACAGTTCCGGGACTGTTTAGGGCTGAAAACAGGGTAAAAACCAGTTAAGACAGCGAGCTGTAATTGCTTTTTTTGGGCTGAAAATAGAGGGTTTATATCTTTGGAAGCGAGTTCCATTAGGGGGATTTGTTCAGGGCGAGTTTTGGGGCTGTTACGTTACCGAAATTTTACTAGAACAGGTATGATCTAGTTGGATACAGGTGAAGATCCCCAAGACTCTAGTTTTGTAACTTTACCCTCTAAAGGAATAAAGAAATACTGAAAGGGGCGCTAGTTTTTGGTGCCTATAGGTTGTCGGCGTCAGCTCGGAGCATTCTAGCTTCCGAGCCGTGTGTGTTTGAAGTATCAATTCCCGTTACAGGTTTTTATTTGCAAAGTTTCTCTGTGTGTTAAAGCTTTAAATAAAGTTTCGGGTGAAAGCCGAAGTCCACCGCCCTACGGGCCGGTTTCACCAAGGGCCTCTCCATACCTCTCCACCCATCTTGACCCACAGAGGGTCCCCAAACCTGAACCCCATAGAGCATAGCTGAAGCTACGAAGCTACAAAGAGCCAGAGCTTCGTTCGGGGTTTCTCGACTGAGTTGCGAACACATCCTCTCCAATCCTTGGAAGGCCGCATACAGTCTGGTTAGTCTAGTCTTTGCTGCTCTCTTCAAAGAAAACCTTGGCCCAGTGAAGACCGCCCCAAGACAAGTTTATGTATCTGTGTACTCTCAGAGTCTCCTCACCATAAGGGAATGTAGGTACTGATCTCGTGATCCATTGCAGTGTGGTGTTAAACACCATAACCTTGTTTTTATCAAGGTTTACGGAGTAAATGGAATGTACACACTTGTAATACCTCAATGTAGACTCTAATGACTTGAATGGGTAATGTCGCGGCGGTTAACTCTTCAAGATGAAGCACCTGCGGGGCTGATTTGATGCACCTTTGGATCCATCTCAATGAGAGGTTGCTGATGGCCACCAAGGTGTAGGCCTCTCTAGATCCAATGACATAGTCCACCGTACTCCCTCCTTGTGGTGCTAATGAAGGGATGCATGTGAGGGCTCCTGAGTCCAGCCACTGGGTCATCCCGTTGTAGATAATGAGACAATGCTGTGAGCCTACTCTGAGTATTGATGTCTTCCATAGGGTGTGGGAACTCGCATAGTCTGCTCTGTGTCCATCCGTTGAAGTCTCCCATGAAAAAGACTTCACCTCTGTCAAGCATGCATAACGCGAGTGTCTCTCCCCCTGCCTCTCCATCTCTCTTGAAACTCTGTGTCACCCCCTGCTCTGTCTCCACTGACTGTAGTAAACCTTGCTCCTGATGGGGCGGAATAGCATAAGGCAATATATAAAAAAGTCCGTTCATGTAACTCCACCCTAGTCCACATAAAGCGCCCCTCCGCGTCTCTAGCCACAATCTGTATCTTGCGTTGTAGCTCTTGTCTATATAGTACTGCTACCCTCCCGAGCCTCTGGAATTGTGGTGCCACATACTCTTCATGTGCGATGACTCCGATACATATCCCTATACCCTCGGTAGTCCTTTCTCTGGGCTCTTATGTGTCTCTCTCAGAAGTATGATATCTAGATCTCCATCACCTCTAGTCTTCCCAGATGCATCCACAAGGAACCATTGCAGTTCCATACCGCCATGTGTATCTTTGAGTGAGGTGTCTCATAGGCCGTGAATCCCTAGTCAATGGCCTTGCCATCAATAATGACATGGCCGTCTTTGTAGATGGCTCCCTTGCCCTCCTTGCATGTAGGCTCGTCGATGCTCAACTTCGAGGTCGTCATCAAGGTATTTGGTGGCCCTTGTAGAACACGCAATGCTATCCTAATTCTCATGAAAGTGGTCCTCTCCTCTTCGTTGGGAAAGTTGAGGATGAGGGCTCTTTTCTTGGTTGCATCTTTTCTTGCTCTCAAAACATCGGCGAATGGGAGAGATTTGCTTTTGTAGCCAATCTTGAGGCATACTCCTTTGGCGTCTTCCTTGGGGATAGAGGTAGCTGTCTCCATAATGCTTGTCACTCTGACATTGAGACGCCATACTTGACTCATCTTTTTCTCCTCAATTGTTGTTTGTATGATGAGTTGCTCATCTTTTTAGACTTCTTCTTTGACTTCCTGCCGGAGGTTCTTCAGCACTACCTCCACCCATCCCTCCTCCTTAGCGTCCATCTTCCCCTCCATGGAGTTGGTCGTGGCTTTTGTTTTTATCTCGATGGCTTCGGCGATGGTCTTTGTGAGCTCCTCCTTCATTGCTTCCTTCACTTCGACAATTTCTCCTTCACAAGATGGCCGGTCTCGCAAAGAGGCGACCTCCGCTTGGAGGGTGCTAATTCCTTGCTTCATCATGTCTCTTTCCTTGAGGATGGCCGCTTTCTCCTTCCACCATTTTCCCATCTCCTTTATCCTTGTACGCATCTCCTGTTCGAAGGCGGCGAGACGCTTGTTGGTGGCTGTAAATGTTGCTTTGCTCATCCTACTCGCCAAAGGAGAGACCTTAGCGGCAGGGGAGGCCATTTCGGGCCACGAGAAAAGGGAAGGGGTGGGGAGGGGGGTCGAAACGTGCGTAGCAGCCGGGGGTGCAAGGGCAAGCACAGAGAGAAATGAAATGTTATATTAACGTCTTCAAAAGGCCAGAGTGACCTATGAGGCCAAACTGATACAAAAGTGGTGAATCTGTTACAATGTCTGGGTACCTTAGTACTAAAGTACTTAGTGTGAAAGTGTGAAAATAAATGCGAAAAACTAAATACAAATTATTAGATGCAATGAAGGAAGTAATGACCATGCTTTTGCCAAGGGCTTATTTGTAGACGATTTTGTTAGGAACTTTTGCTAAGAGGTCATTCTAAGAAAGAATGAAATAGGTTTTTGCTGGTTAGAAGCAAACAAAGGTTATAGATTAACTCATCAATGCATGATGACTTTAATTGCTCCCATATCATTTAAGAAACGAATTGCTGATTGATCTACATTGTCTACTTCGTGCAAATGTGTGTTTTGAGAGAGATTGAACCCAAGGCCTCAATTTTGATTTTTGTTTGTTGTTTATGTGGTGTTTGTAGATTTTAAATTGCTTTTGCATCTTTGAAATTAGTTTCAGCATTGTAATGCAGCAATTTCAGTTATTTAGCAAATAGTGAAGGTGTGCTTCTTATTTGTCTTTTTTGATATCAGTTCCGCCATCATGTTGGCTCAAAAGAGTCTAGATGCCTTCTTTCAAAGGGAGATTTTTAGCCCGCGCTTAATGGAGGTATTGTTTAGAATTATTTTGTAATGCTTTTTTATTAACTTTAACTTTTTGAACTTGTACATACGTATATGTATTCATGCACGTTGATGAAGCTCGGGGGTAACACACGGACCCACTCACAGAATTGCCTCTTTATAGCTCCGAGAATTTTCTCACTCTAAAATTCCTCCGCTAATACAGACTCAGTCGTCAATTTCTCTTGCTGTCTCTCACATACAACCCTTAAGAGAAGAAAAAAAGTCGTCAATTTCTCTTGCTGTCTCTCACATACAACCCTTAAGAGAAGAAAAAAAGACGTTATTGCTTCTCTACATCATCCTCCCATGTAGCAACACATGAAAAACATGGTTGAAATAAAAGGATAGGTGGTAGGCTCCTTCATAAACAAAGGTGAGCTCTCTCTAAATTCTCCCAAGGGTGTTCCACTCTGCAGTGCTTTGTAAATTCTCCTTGAACTGCTTCTTTGTACTCTCGAGTCTCAGAACCATGAGTATCACCTCCCCCTGGAGTTGCTTCTCCTCGAAGTCCCCCAGCAATCACTCCTCAGCCCTTCTCTCTCTTCAAACTCCCTTTGAAGTTGTGGCCCGACATCCATCCAAGTAGCATCATTGCCTTGTTGGGTCCTTGGCAAATCTATTCCATTGCAGTGCTTTCCCATTGTTGCAAGGGATAGGTAAAGGTTGAAGTAAACCAAGTGTTTTATGCCTGTCAAACTTGACTGTTTGGCAAGTAATACACTCACGTACATATGCTTCAAGGCCAAAAGAAATATCGCTCTATCATATGTGTTGTAGGCATTATTCCTCTATGATTATGCTTCTCATTCATAACTTTATGCTTGAACTCCGCTGTAATACATAAGCGAATGTCCTTTACTAAACACCCATCTTTGATGACATAAGCAACATGTGAATGACCAGCCATCAAATCAGCCTATACAACTAAAAGTTATCATCTTTATCATACTTTTCACACATCATTTATAAGTCATTCTGAGATGCAATAGAACTGGCCTCTATATACGGCTTTCTTGACAATGCATCGGCCATACATTTTTCTTTCTTGGGGTATGTATAATTTGAAAATGAAACATAGAGAGAAAATTTACCATTCTCATACGCTTCTCCGACAACTTAGTTTGAGTAAGGAAATACCTCAAACTTAGATGGTCAGTCTTTACTAAAAAATCAGTTCCAAGTAAAGTAATGTCTCCAAGTCGTGAGTTCATGAATTACAGCCAAGAGTTCCTTTTCATATATGCCAACAGAGAGCTTTATATCTCGCAATTTACGACTCTTATAAGCAATAGCATGTCCCTCTTGATTTAAAAAAATTCAAACATTTTCCACGTGCATCACATTCCACAACAGATGGCTTTTGTAAATTTGGAATGACCAAAGCATGTTTCTCATCATCTGTCCATTTGAATGTACCCTCATGGGGCGAGCCTAGACTAAGCCCCCCACAAAGCTTGTACATCAGGAGTGGAGCGAAGATAGAGACAGTTGTTGGGAGCTCATCTGCAGCTTGACACTTTGGTTCAATTCGAGAGCCCAATTGTCACAAACGGGAGCACACAAGAATAATCAACAAGCTGAAAATAAATAAACTTTCAACCAAAAGAGACGAGGGATAAGATCGACACAGTATTTGGGACCATAAGATGGGGCTGGCCCTCCCCCAATAGAGAATCTTTATTCGGGAGAATATTTTTACAAGCACAAGAACCGGAGTGACCCTCCGTTCCAAATAATCAAACTCTATGGTCAATTCCTTCCCGTGCGGGAAATTCCCGAGAGACAAGCTCTCAATTCGGTTTCCGTCTGTATCTAGAGCAAGAAGCCCTACAAACCGTTCATGATTCCGTTTCCGAAATCTTAGAGCATAGGCCAAGGCCTCCTTGCTCCTTCTCTGTGATGGAGTACTTGCGAAAGCACAAACACCAAACAAGAACTCGTATCACTAATTCCGTGCCTCTCCGAGTGCGGTAAAGCGAACTCCGTGTACTGGCTTCTCCCCGTGAGGTGTTGCTTGCTGCCAGCACTGGTGAATCCATCTAGCTGAGAGAGAGAATGGGTTGCTTTTATAAGCACCCGCACTCGGCAGCAATTTCCAGCATGGTGCCGGCCGGAATAGAGGCAGGAGGTAGTGCAAGAAAGGGGAAGGGGCTGGCGGCAAAATTTTGCGCGCAAGAAAGGAATCGGTGCCTTTTTTATTTCAGCCTAATGGGTTAGCACTGGCTTTTCTTATTGGAGGCTTGGTTTATTTTAAGTGGGCTGCCCACTTATTAATTGGGCGGCCGGCCATTAAAACAAAAAAGTTAACCTAGACAAAACTCAATAAGATTGAGTGAGCTGAAAATTGATGCTATATAGTCACATTCCAGGCGTCCCCGGATGCAATGCAAACACAGATTCCTTGTTGAAGAGCATTTGCTTTACCCAGAAACTTTAAAATATTCCTCTTTTTAGAAAAAGCTTCTCAGAACCCGTCTCTATTCTTATGCTTGCGTCTTTGCGCGTATTCCTTTTTCTAGTTCGAATTTCCTGCCAAACCAACGGAATATTCTCTTTCCCATGTTTCCGTCACGCACACGCATCACGTGAAGCATCAGGAATATCCGTTTCCCGGTCTCTCCTACCGAACTAACGGTACAACCCCTTCACGATGCTTAATGTCACCCATCATATGACACATCAGTGTTGTCTGATTCTGATGATTTTTTATAATTCCAATAGATCTACAATTCCTGACCTTATGGTTCAATTGCGCACAATTAAATATCCTAATTTCAATAAATAGAAATGACTCAAAAAAATAAGAAAATAGTCCATTTAGCAACATCCCTTGGGCTTCTAAACAGTTTTCCTCAACTGTAGTGCTTGTACATATCCTTTGAGAATCTCGGGATAAGATGCTAATCCTTGCTCGGTCATCCACTGATCGTCTAGAGTAGAATAATTCTTGAACTTTACCAAATACTTCTGTGTATAATGTGAAACCTACTGCTGAACTTGTATGTATTATGTTTCGTTTTATCTCTTAAATTGTTTCTTTTGTCATGTGTTTCATCTCTAGGTAAGAATCCTCTTGTTAGAAATAAGAAGGTTGAAACAGCCTAAGAAGTCTTACAAGCAATGCCTACCCTTGATTTCTAGAAATTTTGTTCTGAAATCTCGTGAAAGAAAATTCGTTGGGAGATCCATTGGCTATGCTACATGATATATTGATTGCTGATGCTTCGAATAAGATGGTTAACTTATATAAAGATGCCTTGCTCAATCTGTCTCTCGGATGCATTCTTTTGACAATTGTTCTTGCAATTAGTGAGGCTTCTGCTGGTTGTGATGTGCCGGTGCCCATGCATTCATGCTTCACATCCTTTTCTCGAAAAATAAGGTTCAGGTTTCTTGTTTGTGGCCTTTCTGATGGTTGTTTAGTCACAAAGTACAGATCTGGTGTTTTGTTAGCTTCCTGTCATCTAGACCAATCAATGTTTTACCTGGTCCTCTATCTACGAAATATTGCAGGCTATTGTGTGGTTCTTTGGAAGATGGACAGACACCTACCTTCTAGCCTCAGATGGTGGAAAGGTACCTAATTCAACCCCATCCGGTGCCATTGGCAGCCCCCAAGAGAACCTTACGACACGAATCACAGGAAGTCCTGTGGTTTTGGCCTTTAGTGTGCATGGTGATGGAAGATCGGCTTTGGAATGTTTGGTACAACTTGCAGGAGTAGCACTGACATCCTGGCCCGGAGAAAGAACGTTATTGGTAAGAGATCTCGATATGAGAACTGAAAAACTGATTGTGCCAAGTGCACATTCTTTTATGCTAGCATTACAGCTTTTTCTTATTTGCTTTATTGGCAAGTAATAATTTTTTATATTAACTTTTCACTGGGCAGGAAATTACATGTTTTCAGCTACTTCCAGGGCTTTCACGGCGCCGAAATGTTTGCAGATATCTTGTTGCAAGTGTAAGTGAAGCTCATTTTGTGCTTTAAAACCCTGTGAAACTCAAACAAATGCTTGTGATGAAACGCAGCAGTTGCTTCATAGAGTCACAAGATTAGGTAACTTGTTGCCTGCAGTGCCAGCAAAGAGAGGCTCACTTGATTGTGAAGAAGGGTCCTGCTCACAAGAAAGCAATAAACCTCTGGAAGTCCGAGCCTTCCAGATGAAGCAAATTGTAACGCAACCTTCAAGCTTGCATAGAAAAAGCAGGGGTTAGCTCATCCACCCTTTCAGAATTGCCACACTGTCCACTGCCCTTAACCAGTGGCAGAGCCAGGTTGTGTTGACCCAACCAATGCTGCCCACTTTAAACTCATATCCAGGGGAGAAGACCTAGAATCTCAATCCATAATTGCTGTCCTGTGGGAAGTCCCGTTGGCAATGGCGTTGAGACTCCACAAGGTGGCTAAACCCTTTGCAAACTGGAGAGAGGCTACTGAGAGCCGACCAGTTGCCAACCGCTTTGCATGATAGGAGTTGTGAAGGAAAGGCATTATTGAACGTGCAAGCCGTAAGCATCTCCTAAACAACACTGTGAAAGTGGTTTGCCTTTTGAGCGTGAATGGAGCGAGGGTGTAAAAAGCACCAAGGAAATGTAGTAACAGTTGATATAACAGCAATTACTGTGTGCATTTGGTGTTCTACCTCTAGTTTGCAGAATCTTGCTGTGCACTTCATGCTTGATTGAATGGCAGCTATTCATTTGAAGCATGAATAGTTGAGTATACAGAGTTGGACAGTGCCCTTAAAATATTTTATCAATTGTATTACAACAGCTATTGCTTGCAAAATGTTAACGAGCCTGTGAACTATTGGCTGTCGGAGTGTGTTCAGGCACACTTTTGCAAGTTGAGTTGTTTCTCTATTTTTTCCTTCTAACCAGAGCAAAATTTGTTGAACAAGGACTTTATCATGTGCCTTCATTGCAGGAAGGTTGGCAGCATTTTGCGAAGGCATTTGCTTATCTTGACCAGACACTCTTAGTACTTCCAAGCTCTATCCAGGTTAGTATCATTATTGTAATTTATTCGAGCATTTGCAACCCTGTATTGATTTGTTTTACACGAAGATACCTTTTTGTTCTATATCCTGAAATCACAATCTGGACTCCTGTGAAAAGCGAGGTCTTGCAGAGGTACTCTGTCGATCGGCAACTGGATTGAGTTCTGTCGATGTTGCTAATCAGTAAGCATTCTTGTTTCTGCATCTATCCAATTTCTGCCCTTTTTCTTGATGACCTAGATTGGTCCCTCTTGTCTCCCTGCAGGTTTCTCAGGGATCTACTTTCTCCTCTGACATTAAAAATTCTTGAATTATCACATACAAAAGACTTAAGCACTTGTGCTCAAAAACCAGATGCCATTCTTCTGGTAAGATCTCCTGAATTGATAGAACAGCTTAAACTCCTCTGTAGCTTTGCTTCGCAAGTACATGTATAAACTTGAGGTTTTTGCAGGTAACAAATTTATTGGAAAGGTTGCGTGGTGCTGCCCGTGCTACAATGCCTAGAACTCAGAAAGCTATGTTTGAAATTGGTGTAGCTGTTATGGAACCCCTTCTTATTTTTTTAGAGTGTTACAAGAATCAGGTACTCTCCAGCAGATTCTCCTAAAACAAACAAATGATTCTGAACTTTTATTCCAGCCTCATCCTCTCACATCTTTCTGTACAATTTGCAGTCGATGGTAGTTTATGTTCTGCTAAAGTTCGTTGTCGATTGGGTAGATGGACAAGTTGCTTTCTTAGAGGCTAAAGAAACGGCAACAGTATTTAGCTTTTCTTTGCGGCTTCTTCAGACTTATTCTGTGCATAATGTAGGGAAGGTATGATCACAAATCTCTGGTGTTCTTTCTTGCTTTTCCTGCTTATTCTCTTTCTCGCTTTATCACAATGTGTAAGTGTTTGTGTGCATTTTATGAACTTTGTGCAGCTCCCTTTTTTTTGGCCAATGTATCTTTTTTGCATTAATATACCTGGAACTGAGTGTGTAAGTCTAACCCTGCACACAATAGGTGCCCTTGTTTTGTCTACTCCCAACTTGAATACACTGCCTTAGATATCCAAGTGAGATTTGGCAAATATGCCGGTAAAGTGCATATTGGAGGGTGGTTCTGATGTATTTAAGGTGCCTTATGTTTTAGAATCAGCATTGTTTCAAAGGTACACATCGTCAAAATTGCCAGCAACTTCTGTGAGCTGTAGGGATCAAGCAATAGAAGAAGAAGAGAATGTAAACATCATAGGAAACTATCCCAGGAGAAGTCTCTTATTTTCAGAAACCAGCCAAGAGGAGGCTCCTCAAATGGAAAGTCAAGACCGGTGGTTGACCGGTTCTCAGTAACAGACACATGCACCTAAGAATATTTACACTTCTGTAACCAAAGTGCATGTCTTTTTTATCCTTTGAATAGCATCCGCTTTGATAGGGCTTGGTCTTCTACCAGATGGACCACTTCTGTAATGAAAGTGCATGTCTCTTTAATCCTTTGAATAGCATCCGATAGGGCTTGGTCTTCTACCAGATGGACCACATAAGTTTCCCACAATTAAAACTTCTCCTACCCCAAACATAGACTTTTGGCCTATGTACGCAAAAAGAACTTTGCAACATTGTAATGCCGCATGTTTCAAGGATACTAGAGTTTATACATATGTATAGAATAGAAGGATCATTTTCTTGCTGCAGAAAAAGATATGTAATCATACATTGTGTTACATTCTGTGCTGGAGTTTAGACAGTTCATTTACAGCTGACGCATTACAACAATATCACATTCCATATTGCTATATTTGGACATTTAACATTCATTTACATCCCCCTCCCCCCTCTCCCCCCCCTTTTCTGCCCCCCTGTCCAACTATTTCTTTTTCATGTTGAATAAAATGAGGACAGTGAGCTGCATGAGCTCTTGAGGCCTGTAGCTGCCAGAGTACCGGTACATACAGAGGATTTGTGGTTGGGAAGAGGTTATCAGCTGGTTTTTGCGTATGTTGGAGTGAATTAATGATGTGTTCTTGCCTCATTGTTGAGACGCTAGCATAAAGGTATCAATTCTGCAGGTTGTGTCTGAAGCACTATTTCTCTAAGACCTGTTTGGATGTTGCAGATTTCTGTTAATACTTCTAGAGCTTTACAAACTGAAAGTCAGGTAGAAAAGTACAAGGATTTGCGGGCCTTGTTACAGCTATTAACAAACTTAAGCTCAAAAGACTTGGTAAAGCCTTTTCTCCATCATTTATGACAAGTGATTTATCACAAGATCAAAAAACAAAGTGATTCATGAGTAGTGCTGTATTTCACCTGAGTTGCAGATTGACTTTGCTTCAGACAATAGTACTGATGAGGAGAATCCTGATATTGCTCAGGTAAGCAATTCTTGCTCGATATGACCATGCAGGCTGCTGGTGTCTCTTCTGTGAGCAGAGAGTTATGTATGTGTGGTAACCTTTAGTTTATCTGCAGGTTATTTACTTAGGGCTGCACATCATAATACCCCTTATATCAGTTGACCTGCTCAAATACCCAAAGCTATGTAGGCAGGTTTGCTTCTGGGTTTGCTTCTGACATCATGACGCTTAACTCTCTTTATCATTAGAGTTCCAGAAAGATGAAAGAAACAGTATTGCTCACGTTATTGAATATTGCGCACTAAACATGGGTCCATTTGCAGTATTTTACCCTTCTTGCTCATATGCTTGAAGTTTATCCGGAGAAAATAGCAAAGTTGTCGAAAGAGGGATTTGGTCAAGTTGTTGGTGCCCTCCAATTCGGACTGCGTCATCAGGTATTGAGAACAGTCTACTCTGCTACACAACTCGTTGAGTCCAACTACTTTTCTACGATCAGTTTTTGAATCTGTAAATAGCTGTAAACTTTATTGATACTTTCTCTGCATTCCTGGTATCTTATTGAAATTTTTTTCTGTGTGACAGGATATTGAGGTGGTAAACATGTCTTTGACAGCATTGAATGCCATTGCATTCTATCATTACCAATCTATGTGTAAAGGTGAAGAAGGATTGGGTCAGCATGCTCTTGAAGGACATGACAGCACTGGTGCTGTACATGAAGGTGTCTTAGATCAGTTTCTCCGTTCGCTTCTGCAATATCTTCTTTTTGAGAACTACAGGTGCTCTCTCTCTCTCTCTCTCTCTCTCTCTCTCTCTCTCTCTCAAATAAGCCTCACATCCACATTATAATATGTACAATGGACTTGCTATCTTGGTTTATTGGACAGCTTCTAAGTATCTTCATCTTCATATTGTTTAAAATATGTATGGATCTCTCCCCGGAATCCCCCCCCCCCCCCCCCCCCCCCCTTCCCCTCCCCCCCTTCTCTCATTGCTCTACACATTTTACTGGGCACCTTTTGTATTAGCTGGCACATCCACACAGTCCCAGCTTGTAGTAGTTGTATTTTTTGTTTCAGTTCTTTTTGATTCCGGACATGGTATCAGATTCACTATGTTGTAACAGCTTGGTCTCATAGGTCATTTTGGCCTTTTTGAAAACGTTAATATTTTATTTCATTTCATTTCATTTCATTTCATTTCTCGCTAAACTTTTTGGTTTAGCTTGGGCTTTCTCTTTACCTGGGAGAATCTTCAAAAGGGAGAGCTCTCATACTACGCTTCCCCTCCTTGGAAGAGAAGAAGGAATTCTTGACAAAGAGGCGTACTCTCAAGAAGACAGGTATTTTCCTCGGCGATGATCTCACTCTCTCACAGCTTGCGCATATGAGAGAGGTAATGCTAGAGATTACGGCGGCAAGGGAGAAAGGAAAGATGGCCTTTTACAGAGATAGTCGGGTGGTGAGAGTAGAGCGGTGCTCTACATGACGGTGTGAGACCTATGGGACCACACTGAAGATAGCTACTTGGAGTTGTAATGGATCTATGAGGTTGGACATTGGTGCCTTTGAGGATAGTTTCAGAGACGGGGACATTGTTTTCTTCTCAGAGACTCATCAGGCCCCTGGATAGCTTATGCCACATGTGGTGGGATACAGATGGGAGACAGCCCACAGGACAGTCGCGAGATCTAAGAATGGGAGTAGAGGTTCAGGAGGAGCAGCAGTGCTATTTAGGGAGTATTTACAGCCACAAGTACATATTGTACGGAGAGATGATCATGCTAGATACATGTGGGTGAGGCTAAGAGTTGACAGAGGCTGATTTCTATACATTGCCATATGTTACTTCCCCCCCCCCCCCCCATTATGTCGGTATATGTTGCATCCAGAGGCCAGTTGCCTTTCTCTATACTAGATTGATGATACATGGGAGTTTTCTAGGGATGTTGATATCCTCCTCCTAGGGGACTTCAATACCCAAACGGGCAACTCTCAGACAGTCTTCTACGGCACTTCAGATGAAATGCTTAGAGAGCTGGATGTGGGTGAGTTGGGGTTTGACAGATGCTCACATGACAAAGAGCGGACAGAGTATGGGAGATACCTCACGGAGATGACGACTACACATGGGTTAGCCATACATAATGGCTTACAACAATTTCCTCAGCAGCCGGTTTCACATGCTTTCCACACAGACATAGGGCCAGTACAGTGGACTATGTTATTGCACAGGCGAGCTTTATTCCTTGTATTCAGGATTTCATAGTGGGAGTCAGATGAGTGGGCGTAGCAGTGGATCATGCACTTTTGACATTGTCTGTTTCATTTCAGTATAGTACAGCCCAGACATCAGGAGGCAGGTCACATACCTGTTATACATTTACACTAGACATGACTCGGTTTATACAGAGGAGATCTATAGCCGTCTATGCACAGCTGGTCTTGGCCTCTCAATGGAGGACTGCACCACTTTACTGTCTGAGACACTGCATGGTGCAACATCAGAGGCATACCCACACACTCAGCCGGGTCGGAGGCGATATTCTGGGAGCATGCCCCAGAATAGTTGGTATGATAAAGAGTGTAGAGAGATGAGAGCCCACCTTCAGAGGGATCTTCTTTTAGGAGTCTTCACTTACAGACAATCTCGGATTGCTTCTCGGCGCCTTGTGTGACGGAAGAAACGAGCTTACTTGGCCTAGATGAAGTGAGACTTGTATCAACTGTTCTTGAGTAGAGACTTAGGAGAGGCATGGCGATTCTTTCATGAGCACTCTCCTCCTCTAGTGATTACGTATCCTAATGTGGGGCCAATATGCCTCATCGTTATATACAGTTCCTGGACAAAACCCCCTTCCAGATCCTACAGAGCCATGCCCACCTACCAGCACCTTCTTTACCATTGAGATGGTAAAGAGAGCCATTGATAGGATGTGGACCAGTAGGGCATATGATGATGGTCTAGTAGCAGAGCACTTCACACATGCTAGAGATATGCTGGTAGAGGTTCTTGCAGTGTTGTTCAATCGTCCCATGTGTGAGGGGTTACCTGAGACTTGGAGGTTGTCTATTATTGTGCCTATCTTCAAAGCAAGTGATCCTAGAGAGCCTTGGAATTACAACACTATTATGGTTGGATACACATTGGCATGGTTGTATGCATCCATTCTTCAACAGCAGTTGAGTAATTGGCCAGAGGGTGAGGGTGTACGAGCAAAGGGACAGGCTGGTTTCAGGAGGGGTTTCTCACTCTTGATCATATTCTGACACTCAGAGCCATCATTGAGGAGGGCAGGGCACATGGGACACGGATTTATTGTAGCTCTGTGGATTTTCGCAAAGCATTTGACATGGTACCAAGAGTTTGATTGATGCGTAGACTGCAGGAGATGGGGGTGCCCATATTGTTGATTTGGGGGATTATGGTTCTATACAGATCAATGATGGGACATGTACGCACTCCGGAGGGGATATCTAATTTAGTACACTCCACCATGAAACAGGGTTGCCCAATGTCTCCTACTGTGTTTGGTATGTATGTTGATGAGGTGTCTGATTTATTGTAGCTCTGTGGATTTTCGCAAAGCATTTGACATGGTACCAAGAGTTTGATTGATGCGTAGACTGCAGGAGATGGGGGTGCCCATATTGTTGATTTGGGGGATTATGGTTCTATACAGATCAATGATGGGACATGTACGCACTCCGGAGGGGATATCTAATTTAGTACACTCCACCATGAAACAGGGTTGCCCAATGTCTCCTACTGTGTTTGGTATGTATGTTGATGAGGTGTCTGATTACATTGACAGAGAGGGTGATAGAGGTTTCCACTGGCAGGGACGTGGCTCCCATTGTTGTTATATGCTGATGATGTTGTGTTGATCTCTGACTCACCAGAGGTATGCAGTGATAGTTGGATGCATTACACAGTTGCAGAGGATAGTGGATTGTCTGTAAACCTTGGTAAAACCAAGGTTATGGTGTTTAACACCACACCACAGTGGATCAGATCAACTCCAACTTTCACATAGGGTCAGGAGATTATAGAGTATACAGATGCATACACTTACCTTGGGGTTGTGTTCATTGGGCCGAGGTTTTGTTTGGGGAGAGCAGCAGAGACTAGACTGATTAGAGCTTTTGCGGCCTTGGGAGGCTTGGAGAGGATGTGTTCCTAGGTTCAATTCGAGGAACCTCGGACAAAGTTATGGCTCTTTGATACTTTAGTAGCCTTAGCTATGTTGTATGGGGTGCAAATATGGGGACCTGTTGTAGGCCGGGATGGTTGGACAGGTATGGAGAGGCCCTTGGTATCTATGATCTCTCGACTGATTAGAGCCAAGGCCTCCGTACCCCACACTATCATTCAAGCAGAGCTAGCTGCCCCTCCTATGGAGATTGAGGCGCTTACCAGATCAGTCTCCTTTGTGCACAGCTTGTGGGATACTACTAGAGACAGATATGCTAGACTGGCCCTTGAGTCTTCCAGACAACTAGCTCTTCAAGGGGACACTTCATGCTGGTATGCATAGATGACATCATGGTTTTAGACGCATGGCTTCACCATGGACATGCTACTCCCTTTCCAGTACTCTCTTCAGGCACCCTCAATGTCTCTTACACGGGTAGATATTACTAGACTCATTCAGAAGGACCTAATCCATCGGATACCAGGAGGACATGGATAGAGCCGCCACAGAAGTTGGGCACGAAGATGGCTTTCTATAGAGAGCATCTTCTCCACCTCACAAGAGATGGGTTTGTGATTCAACCCAGCTACATGGACACACATATGTCTCATGGTTTGCGGTGTGCCATTGGTCAGATATGCACATCCTCACATCAGCTGGAGATTGAGACTAGTAGATTCAGAGGGATACCAACAGACAACAAGATATGCTGCTTATGCCAGCTAGAGAGAGAGACAGAAGTACATTACATATGTCATTGCACAGTGTACTATGAGATACGGGGCCGTTTCCACTACTTATTTAGAAAGGGTTTCGGTCCTTTCTCTAGGGTCATGAGTTATGAGGATAAGAGATGTTTTGGGCTATATCTACTTGAGTTACACAAACATAGAGAAACTTTACTGGGGAGAGATAGAGAGAGACAGTCCCAGAGAGAGATTACGGATTTCTTTTCACTAGATATGGGACAACCAGAGGAGCAGCCATCATCGCAGAGCTCGGCCCACACTCATTTGACCATTACCGGCACTCTCATTTACCGAGCATGGAGATTGAGACAGCCACGATTGAGGAGAGGGGCTACACAACATCGACGAAGACTACAGCAGAGGATTCGAGCCATACTCTCTCGACAACCAAAGTGCATATGAGGATGGATTCTAGTAGTAGTATCTTTGTTCTAGTTCATTTGTACCCAGACATGGTATTAGATTCACCATTTTGTAATAGATTGGTCTCATAGGTCATTTTGGCCTTTTGAAGACGTTCATATAACATTTCATTTCATTTCTCTCTCTCTCTCTCTCTCTCTCTCTCTCTCTCTCTCTCTCTCTCTCTCTCTCATATTATACGTTTCCCTACACTGGAAGCTAGGAAGGAATTTCTGAAGAAGAGACCAACACTCAAGAAAATTGGGATATGTTTGGGTGATGACTTCACTCTAACACAGGTAGCGCACATGCAAGAGTCGATGCCAGAGATCAAGGGGGCGAGGGAGAAAGGGAAAATTGCTTTCTACATAGTGGTGTTGGAAAAACGCACCACATGATGGTGCGAGACCTATGGGACCAACCTTAAATTGGCAGCTTGGAATTGTAACAGATCAATGAAGCTAGATATAGGCGCATTTGAGGATAGCTTTAAGGGAAGAGGATTGTATCAGCTTGGTCTCATAGGTCATTTTGGCCTTATGAAGACGTTTAATATAACATTTAATTTCATTTTCATCTCTCTCTCTATATATATATATAATATGTGTGTGTGTGTGTGTGTGAGAGAGAGAGAGATCAGACCTTCCTATGTGGACACTCATTTATCCCATGGGATACGATGTGCTATTGATCAGATGTACACATCATCACATCATTTAGAGATTGAGACTGGCAGATTTAGGAGAGTACCAACAATATAGAGCCAGAGATAGAGTTACATCATGTATGTCATTGTCCGGTATACTAGGAGATATGAGGCCGCTTTCATTGTCTATTCAGAGAGGGCTTTGGACTACTGGCTAGAGTCATGAGATATCAGGATCAGAGATGCCACCACAACATCGACAGAGGCTCCATTAGAGGATCAGGACTATTCTAGCATGACATGGGAGATGTCCAGTACGACTGTTTACAGAGGCGGACATTGACGATGCTCTTCAACGACCAATGCAATACATTCTCAGACAACGCCCAATGCCAGGCATCCTCGGACTGTAATGATGATGATGATCATTTTAGGTTTTACTTTACTTCATTTTTATTTTGTACCCAGACATTGTATTAGATCCACCAAGATTGTATCAGTTTGGTCTCATAGGTCATTTTGGCCTCATGGAGAAGTTCAATAGAGCATTTCATTTCAATTCATTTTCTTTCTCCAACATTATATGGAATGTAGATATGGGGCCCTAGCATAAGGTGCATGTATGATGATTATTGATCGATGGAGAAGCCTTCAGTCTCCATGATATCTAGGATGATTAAGTGCAAGGCATCATTGCCACTTGAGATCATTATAGCTGAACTAGGGGTTGCACCGATTGTAATGAAGGCTCTCACCAAATTAGTATATGAGAGCTCTTTCTCCAGCTCTTGAATCCTCCTTACAATTGGCTGGCAACGGTGACAGCTCATGCTGGCATTTGGAAATGTCATCTTTGTTTCAGCTTTATGGCTTTAGCATAGACAAGCTTCCCCCTCTCAGTACTCTCTAGATGGACCATCTCTGACTCTGAGCCACTTAGAGATTACCAAGATCATCAGGCAAGATCTCACTCAATTGGATACCAAGGTGATATGGCTTGCACCTTCAAAGGAGTTAGGGACAAAGATAGCCTTCTATGGAGAGCACTTTCTTCATACTATGGAGGGTGATTATCGTGAGACCGAGATATCTTTCACATGGTTTGAGAAGTACAATCTGTCAAATACGCACCTCGTCACATCAGCTAGAGATAGAGGCGCATTACAGCCGTTGCACTGCTTATTATGAGAGTGGAGGATGATTTCATTGTCTCTCTACTTTCTCGCATCATGGACTATGCAGAGTAGAGATGCTTGGGGCTCTTTCTTCAAGAGATACGTCAGTTTAGAGACACTGTGGAGGAGCAAGAAGTCAACACACAAAGTGGCACCCTAGAGATAGGGATTTATTCACCAACACCACTTAGGATGGTGCTGAGTGGCAGTGCCGTATACCCTCTCGACAAGGTATAGCTTGGTTGTTCAAGATGCTTGAGGCCTCGGAGATCTATGTATAGGCGGCATGCACACATGAGGATACATGGTATCATTGCTCGAGACCGAGTGAGACCTCCTTGGCTTTTTGCCATGAGGGAGATTGATGCTTATGCTGTAGCGGTGTATGTGAGAGTTCATGGGACGACTCATCATTCTTTTTTGTGCCCCCCCCCCTTCAGTGTATCCTCCTCATTTTCATACCCCCATTCTACAATTTGTAGCATGAGATTGTATGCTAGTTGCCTACTAGCTTCATTAGTGAGATTGTTTTAGGATCTAGGATGTTTCCTTTTATGCTTTATCTCAGATGATTGTATCACATGTGATGTGGTTGTAACTTTTGGTCTCCAACGTCATTTTGGCCTTTTGAAGACGTTGATATAACATTTCATCTCTCTCTGTAGTATCTAGTTCTCTTGTACCCAGACATGGTATTAGATTCACCATTTTGTAACAGATTGGTCTCATAGGTCATTTTGGCCTTTTGAAGACGTTAATATAACATTTCATTTCATTTCTCTCTCTCTCTCTCTCTCTCTCTCTCTCTCTCTCTCTCTCTCTCTCTCTCTCTTTGTAGCAGGTCGCGAACCCTAACGCGTCTCAGGCCACGAACCCTAACGCCTCACGCTGTCCTCCCCTGCGCGAGGGGCAGCCCTGGGGGAGGGCGTCTGAACCCAGCCCTGCCCTACACAACACAACCCAGCCCTGCTCCGAATCAGGCCTTCTACAGTGCACCATGGTGCAGGCATTCACCTGCTTCGCAACCCGCCCGGGCCCGCTCACACACTGAGACTCTCAACACACGATTTTACCCTCTACAGAGCCCGCTTCTCATTCTTCTCTTTGCGAGCTGCAACAACGTGACACCAATGCTTACAGTGAGCGGCTCTGACGACTCCGATTTGAAAAACCACAAGCACATCGCCCCACGGCTTGCTCACACAGTGAGCGTCTCTGACGACTTCGATTTGAAAAACCACAAGCACATTGCCCCACTGGTTACAGAGAGCCGAATTTCTAGGGTTTTTACATTGTCCACACAACACTTAAAGATTTACCCACCGAGTCATGTCTTCCTTCAACACGTCGACCCCTAGCACACGCAAAAGTTTTCTTGCTGTGGCAGCTGCACCCAGGAAGGATCCCGTCGCTCGCCAAGACGCGAGGATCACAGCCCTCGAGGCTCAGATCCAAGCACTTGTTTAAGAGAATGATGCACTCAAACAACGCTTGAATAAGCTCGAGGATGCGGCAAAGAAAAAAAAACACGAAGTCGAAGCTTCTCTCAATGAGACTGTCAAGGCGGTTCAACAAGAAGCAAATGCGGCAGCACATAAGAAGATTGACATCGAAATCCAAGTAGCCTTACAAGAATGCCGGCTACAAGATTCCCTTGCCCTCAACATTAGAATTGGAGGACTCTCTTCACCTTGGTGCATTGAGGAGGACACCCTCGAAGAAGCCATCACCAAGCTTAATGACACTCTTCAACCAATCAACATCGAGCCCGACACTGTCTCCTAGATCAATGACACGCATAGGCATATACCACTTGGCCAATGTATCCTCACTTTCAAAAACAAAGAAGAACGGACAAGGCTGCTACGCCAATCCTACCGTCTCAAGGGGACAAAGCTCTGGATTGCCGAGGAATTGACTACAAACCAACTCAAGCTTAAAGCAAGCGAGCTCAAAAAGGTGCATGACGCACGTAAACAAGGTAAATGGGCAGTCTACCGCGGCGGTAAAGCCATCATTCAGGAGTTTCGAACTCCCAAGCCAACTCCCCCTCCACCTGACCCCCCTTAGGGTTTTGCTCTTGATCTTATCCTTTTTTTTCCTTCCCCCTTAATGGACCCTCGGTCCCTTACTAATATGTATCCAACGCCTTCTCTTCAAAAGAACATATGTAATGTTTTGTTTTGGTCCCATAGGTCATATCTGACCTCCGTTGACGATAATTCATCTCTCTCTCTCTCTCTCTCTCTCTCTCTCTCTCTCTCTCTCTCTCTCTCTCTCTCTCTCTCGCGCGCGCGCGCGCCCCTCACAGCCCTGCCCCCTCACCCCCCCCTTCAGCCGTGCCCCCTCGCGTCAACCTCAGCCCTGCCCCTCCCCACCCCCCCCCCCCCCCCCCCCCCCCCCCCCCCCCCCCCCCCCCCGTGCCCCTCTCAGCCTTGCCCCTCGCGCCACCCTTAGCCCCTGCTGCCTACCCACGTGCTCCCTCAGCCCACCTTGTCAGTGCAGCTCTCAGGTGGGCAGAACCTGCAGAAGAAATTCAGGAATTTAGGCAGAATTTTCAGAGCTTGAGTAATCTCAGAGGGGCAGGAGATTTCCAGATCTTCAGATTTTTAGAAATTCAGGAGTGCAGAAATTTCAAGATTTTTAGTACTTCCAGTAATTTCAGAAGTGCAGAAATTTTCAGAAAATGTAGATGGGTGTGGCATAAGCATAAGCATGTATGTGTGATGTGGGAGTGCAATACACATGTATACATAATGTGGAAACAAGTGTCTACATAGTGTGGTCTTCTCTATCCTTTTCTCTCTCTCTCTCTCTCATCGCAAACTCCCCTCTCGTTTTTTGCGGCGACCAAGTATGCGGAAACAAAATGACAAGCTCGACCCTTTAGAGGATGCAGTTCAAAAATGCAAAGAAGAAATGACAGAAACAATTAACAAGATCAACCGCAACTTATTGGGCACAATAAAAATGCTCGACGAACGCTCGGTTAGACTACTAATTCTCCCTCTTTTCAGAGATTTGGAAGAGCGACTTAGAGAGGTTACACCTGAGCAATACTTGGGTTTTCCAATAGGAAGAGGGGGAGGAAAACTATTACTGCGCCGGCTCTCTCCCCTACAAATTTCCGGATGCGTATTGGCCCAAGAAAGCAAGATAGCCACACTGGGAGATCGGGTGACGGCCCAAGACGAAGAGATTGCGTCACTCAAGAGGGAGCTCGTAGAGGCACGATCACGAAATACACTTGAAGAGGGAAAATTGCAACCTTCAGTAATAGAAGAGCTAAACACGATCAAAGAGCAAGTGCGAGCCATTAAAGAGGGGGAAGAGCAACACAAAGAAATGACGACCTCTTGGGTGGACGTTATTACAAAGACTCAGCAGAAGGCAGATGAGGCCGACAAGTGGATTGAGGTTGCCAAGAAAGGGAAAAGCAAGGAAACAACTGCGACCACACCCACCATCATTAACTTGACACTTGAAGAGGAGCAAAGAAGGCGTGTGCGCTCTCTACATGTGAGGATTTGCGGTCTCAAAGACAAAGATAATGTGGACGAAGAGGTAAAAGAACTCATGGCTTTGATGGGGATTCATGAGCCGATGCACTCAAGAGCTTGGAGAGTGGGCAACAAGAAAAATGGGAGCAAGGGGGAAACCTCGAAAGAAAGAGCACTCATCTTTCGTTTTCCCTCTAAGGGAACGAAGGACTTTTTGAAGAAGAGACCAACTCTTAAGAAAAACGGGCATCTTCCTCGGGGATGACCTTACCCTATCACAGATAGCTCATATGCAACTCATATGCAGGAGGTAATGCCAGAGATTAGAGCAGCAAGGGAAAAAGGTAAGATTGCTTTTTACCGAGATAGAAGAGTGGTGATATTGGAGCCACGCTCCACATGACGGTGTGAGACCTATGGGACTACACTCAAAGTTGCTACCTGGAATTGTAATGGATCTATGCATCTAGATGTGGGTGCTTTTGAGAAAATTTTTGTGGGAGAGATATCATCCTCTACTCTGAGACACATCAGGTCCCTGGGCAGTCTATGCCTCACATTAGTGGATACAGATGGGAGACCGCATGTAGACAAGAGACACGATCAGAGCACAGAGGGTGGGGCTCAGGTGGAGTGGCAGTGTTATTCAGGGAGGAGTTGCAGCCATTGATACACATAGCTCACAGGGATGAGCAAGCTAGGTACATGTGGGTGAGATTGAGAGCAGAAACAGGCAGATATCTTTACATTGCTATTTGCTACTTTCCCTCGAGTACGTCAGTGTATGCACCACCTAGAGGACAGTCCCCCTTTTCCATTTTGGATGATGACATCTAGGAGTTCTCTAGAGATGGTGACATCATCATTCTAGGGGATTTCAATGCTAGGACTACTCATCATCAGATTTTTTATGATACTTCAGAAGAGATGCCGAGAGAGTTGGATGTTGCAGAGACATGCCTATCTAGACTATCACAAGATGGGGAGCATACTGAGTATGGACGACACTTGATAGACATGGGGACTGCACATGGATTGGTCATCTTGAATGGCCTACAGAGATTTCCCGTTGCGTGAGGTTTTACATGCTTTCCACACAGACATGGAGCTAGCACAGTGGATTATGTCATGGCACTGCCGAGTCTCATCTCTAGTATCCAGGACCTCACAGTTGGACCCAGACCTATTGGTGTGGCAGTGGACCATGCTCTTGTGTCGCTGACCATCTCTTTCGAGTTTAGTGTAGCACACAGGCCACAGGCAGTAGCTCCTACTCGCTACACCTTCACACGGGAGACGGACTTTGTATACAGAGATGGGATCTATAGACGCTTCTGTACAGAAGAGCCAGGGCGACCTTTGGAGGAGCTTACTAGTATACTGATGCAGACGTTACATGATGCAGCAGCAGAGACATACCCACACACACAGCCTGAGCAGAGACGTCGTTCTGGGAGTATGCCCCAGAACAACTGGTATGAAGAGGAATGCCGAGAGACCAAAGCTAGACTTCAGAGAGAGGTGCTTTTGGGGGACATCACTCACAGATTGACTTCCGACGCCTAGTGCGGCGGAAGAAGAGGGCATTTTTGTCTCCCCTAGAGCAGGATCTATACCAAGCTATTCTTGAGTCAGGACTCACGTGAGGCATGGCGGCTCTTTTATGAACTCCCCTCCCCCTGCCATTACCTCCACAGAGGCTTGGGGCTAGTACGCGTCATCTCTGTACACAATTCCTGGACAGCCTTCCTTTCCTGACCCCCCCGATCCATGCCCCCATTACATGTGCTTTTTTCACCGCTGAGATGGTGGGGAAGGCCATTGAGAGGATGAGGACTGGGAGAGCATATGATCATGATAGCTTAGTGGCTGAGCACTTTATGCATGCCAGAGATCTACTAATAGAGCTCCTAGCAGTTATGTTTAACCGTGCCATGTGTCAGGGCTTGCCTGGTACTTGGAGCCTATCTACTATTGTACCTATCTTCAAGTCAAGAGACCCTATGGAGCCTGGGAATTATCGCACTATCATGATCGGACACACATTGGCACGGTTGTACGCATCCATTCTAGATGGGAGTACCCACAGAGCTCATTTGGGGGGTCATGACACTGTACAGATTAGTAGTGGGGCATGTACGCACCTCAGAGGGCCTATCTACAGCGGTTCATTCCACTATTGGGGTGAAGCAGGGTTGCCCGCTCTCTCCTACTTTGTTTGGTATGTATGTGGATGAGGTTTTTGACTACATTGAGAGAGATGGTGATAGAGGTGCAGAACTGGCAGGAACATGGATCCTACTATTGTTATATGCTGATGATATTGTGTTGATCTCCGACTCTCCAGAGGGGATGCAACGTCACTTGGATGATTTGCATAGCTTTGCCCATGAAAGTGGCTTGTCTGTCAACCTTGGTAAAACCAAGGTCATGGTACAGGAGGTCAGGAGGTCAGCGCCCGCATTCACATACGGCCAGGAGACAGTGGAGTATATAGATGCTTACACCTACCTTGGAGTGGTTTTTAGTGGACCAGATTCTCATTGAGAAGAGCAGCAGAGACTAGATTGACCAGAGCCCACGCAGCATTGGGTAGATTGGAGAGGATGTGTTCACATGTTCAGTTTCAGGAGCCTCGGACGAAGCTCTGGCTCTTTGACACCCTAGTGGCTTCTGCATTGCTCTATGGAGCTGAGATTTGGGGACATTCATTGGACCATCATGGGAGGATAGGTCGCATTGATGGATGGGGGGACATGGAGAAGCCACTAGTCTCTATGATCTCACGGCTCATTAGAGCCAAGGCTTCAGTACCACGTGCCATTATACGAGCAGAGCTAGTTGCCCCCCCGCTAGTGATTGAAGCGCTCACCAGATCTGTCTCCTTCATACACCGCATTTGGGAACTTCCCGAAACAGATATGCCCGCCTTGCACTTGAGTCCTCTCGACAGTTAACCATGCAGGGAGATACAACATGCTGGTATGGGGAGATGACATCATGGTTTCAGGCGCATGGGTTCAACATAGACACACTGCCCCCCATCCAGTACTCACTGGATGCACCCTCTCTGACTCTCACATAGTTCGAGATCACCAGGCTCATCCGGCAGGACCTGACTCAGCTAGACATCAGGAGGATATGAATACAGCTAGCACAGGAGCTGGGCACGAAGATGGCTTTCTACAGAGAGCATCTTCTCCAGCTTACGGAGGACGGTTTTGTGACGAGACCTAGATACATGGACACCCACTTGTCTCATGGGATACGGTGTGCTATTGGCCAGCTATGCACATCTTCACACCAACTGCGGATCGAGACTGGGAGATACAACAGAGTACTAGTAGAGGCTAGGACATGCCTCCTATGTGACCTGGAGCCTGAGACAAAGTTACACTACACATGCCACTGCCCCGTCTACTACGAGATACGCGGCCGCTTCCACTTCTTGTTCAGAGAGGGCTTCGGACCACTCTCCAGAGTCATGCAGTACGAGGATCAGAGATGCTTGGGTCTGTTTTTGCTCGAGCTACGCAGACACAGAGAGAGCCTGATGAGAGGAGAGGCCAGCCAGTCTCAGACACGGATCACAGACTTCTTTAGAGCAGACACTGGACACCCGGAGGAGCTACTACCACAGGAGAGCTCGCCACCTCACACCGGAGGCACACTGATCGACCGAGCGACCGAGCTAGGGAGATCCAGACGCCCACGACTGCGGAGGACTACATAGCATCGACGGAGGTTGCATCAGAGGATTCGGATCACTCTGGCCCAACATGCACGACGCCCGGTCAGGCTATTGACCACGGAGGAGATTGATGAGATCCGCCAGCGACCGATGCTGGATCTTTTGTGATTTGTGATTTAGCTATCCCACCTAGCTGGATCTTTTGTGATCTGTGCTTTAGCTATCCCACCTATCTGCTTAGATCACACCTAGCCATTTCAGATTCCATAGCATTTTATTCTGTATTTTTGTTACTGACTTTGTATCAGATCCACCACATTGTAACTTTCTGGTCTCATAGGTCATTCTGGCCTTCTGAAGACATTAATATAACATTTCATTTCATTTCTCTCTCTCTCTCTCTCTCTCTCTCTCTCTCTCTCTCTCTCTCTCTCTCTCTCTCTAAGGTCCCTTGGGATAGTTTCCTACGACGTTAAAACTCTCCTTCTGTGATCTAGCTATCCCAGCGCTGTTTTAGCTGCTTAGTCCACACCCAGCAGTCTAGGATTCCATAGTATTTTATTTTGTCATTTTGGCATTTTGTCATCTTGTTACTTTGACCTTGTATCAGATCCACCACATTGTAACTTTCTGGTCTCATAGGTCACTTTGGCCTTTTGAAGACGTTAATATAACATTTCATTTCATTTCATCTGTGTGTGTGTGCGCGCGTGCGCACGCGCGCTATTTTGGCATGCTATTTGAATGCATTGTCTTGTGGGGATGGTCATGGGTACGGTTTGCTTGAAATGTGAAATGAAACAATACGAATCTAATAGTAACAAGATTTAGTAGATCAAGACATCCGTGAAAAGATCAGGGCGGTGTGGATGTGATTGCTAAATAGGTTACAATTTATCTGTGATCCTTGATAGAAATGTGATTTGATCAGTGACTAATGTCTTTGTAGAAGTGCTCGATTTATAGAGTCTGGTGCATGGGTACATAGAGTCAGTGTCTACTACTGAAGAAAGTTTCTATCCTTTGGCTATTTTGCAAGCGTAATTGAGGGCGATTACAATTCTTTGAGGAGGGGGCAATGTCACAAGTTGGTGACATAGCATGCCCAACTTGAAGGACTAGCTCAGAGGTTACGCGGTTAGAGTTTAAAAACTCTAACCGAGAAGATTTGAACCCTGAAGATGTGGCCGAGAGGCCTATGGGGTTAGTGTTTTAAAAACCTAATCCCTTGCAACTGAAGAACTTACGGAGCACGTCCAAGAAGCCTAAACCCTAAAAGTCATAAGCTTGAAGGTTGGCCCAGAAATACATGATTTGCACTGACTATGACACATGGCATGCTATACAAATTTGGCAGTTTTACGCATGCTTTTAATAGCAAATGCTTTTGGGTGCAAGAGCTTTGGGTCAGGCACTTTTGGGGCTCTGCTTTTGTGCATCTCTTGTACATTTATAAGTGCCCAAAGGGCCATTGCTCAACCAGCATCTAGACGCAGAGTCTTGGAGAGAGTTGACCATTTCCATGCTTATATAACCGTCCTGTTATTAGCACAGGTGAGCGTGTTTTCTCAATGATTGATGTTTGCCTTTCAGTCTAGAGAGAACCAATGGTGAGAAATGGAAATACATGTTCGATTCACCTTGGTACCATCTCAATATTTAAAAGATATGAATTTGGTAGATCATTCTCAACTCCAAGTGGTGCTTCTCTATGAGTCCATCGAGACAAATGGTCCGCCCTCTGATGCATAGTCCCTTTTTGACTACTACAATATGAAATCAAACTCTAGCAATATAACAAACCATCAAATAATCCATCATGTGCTGCATGGTTTGTTCACTTAATACAATAGTTCTTGATGATTGAAAAATAATAGAAATTTGTTTGTGAGAAGGTAGTATACCAGGGATTGGAGTCATTGACTCCCATTATTAGCTACATTTTGGAGGGTGAGTTTCCACGAGACTTCGCTAAGGCTCAGAAGAGGAGACTCATGAAAAAGGCAAGCGCGTATCTCTTCCTAGAAGGATCCCTCTATCAAAGAGGGAAGGATCAAGTGTGCAGAAGAGTACCAACTATCAAGGAGATTCCAACCATTCTAAAAGGTTTGCATGAAGAGGCATGTGGTGGTCATTTTGCCCAAGATTTAACTATGAAGAAGATTTTGCTTGCGGGGTATGTTTGGCCAAGTCTGCATGTGGATGTTCAACAGTAATAAAGAAATACCGAAAGGGGCGCCAGCCTTGGCCCTTGGGGCCAATGCATTTGGAAATTGGGCTTGTACCTAATATTTATGGCATGAAATGCAAAAGTTCAATGAATTGTGCAGAGCATATAGAAAAATAAACAGCTTGAAAGTCCTAGTCTTCTTTGACTAGTGAGCTATTGAGAATTTCATCCATCCCGACTTCCTAAAGCAGATGGACTTCGATTATGATTCACAGGTGGCGAATGTCACCAGCGTGTGACTACTATCTATCCTTTTTGTTGATTTCTTTCTTATTATCTATTTACTTTCACTTTTTGGAAACACCCCTCGGGAAATCTAACTGCCCTGCATTGCATAGCTAGTGTGGAACTGTACAGAGGGAGTCCAGGCCTGAGGGCAAGAGAGCACTAAGGTTGGACAAGGACTATGGTTAGCCAAGTGGGGTCATTGACTAGCCAAAGTGGAATCCTTTGCTACAGAGGCTACATTTCAGTTCTGGATGTGGCCGCAGTGTACAAAGAGGGTCGGATGACCTAGAAAGATATAATGGCAGCATCTCCTAAAATTTAGGGAACTGCTATTTTGGGACCTGAAAATGTCTTCGCGTCATTACGTGCAGTTTGACATGGGGATCATTTTGTTACTCTGTGGCCAAGTCAACAGAGGCTGCAGGTGAGATATTTTTAGACCCGAGGGTCTAAAGCGGGAAAATGCACAAATGAGTGACACTTGGCACTCTGAGGCCAGTTTACTACTTATAGAGAAGGCAAAAACGTGATTTATAGCTGGGAGGCTCATTTTGCAAGTCTCTGTCACAGGTTAAGAGCTATGGAGTGCTTGCTTTCCCTCTTATGCACAGTGCGGTGCCAGGAGTGATGCCCTGCACGCTACGCACTGCCCTCTCTCTCCCCTTTGGCAGTATGTTATGCCCCTCTAGTGGGCTCTTCATTTGACCAATGTACAGTTGTGTGGGTTCATGCGCGATTGCCGAGGCAAGAGCCTCTTGCACAGGTACTGGATTAGCTAGCGGCTAATCCCCCCGCAGGTACAGGTGAATTCGGAGAGGTTTCACGCCAGAAATCTCGTCCGATTCAAAGGGCAAGTAGCCCTACAGGTGCGGGAGCTCGAGGACTTGCTAGGGATGCGACCGGCACGCGAAACGGAGCCCGAAACAGTGAATTACAGCCTGCTGTGTATTTTTGCAGGTTTAGGGTTTTGGCCCTAAACGGACCCTAATACCCCCAGGAGGTTCGGGGACGCAAGGGGACCGCTGTACAGGCGATCTGGCGCATTTTCAGGGCTGAAAACAGAGAATTCAGCGTGCTGCAGATTCTCGCCAGGTTTTGCAAAGTGCCCGTATGCGTCGGGAAAGTCAGTCAATGCGTGGGAATACTGACCGTGAAGGGTTCTAGTACAGTTATGCTGCCGAAATCGGGCTGGAACAGTGGAAATTCAGCCGAGTTTGTGCGGGGCAGCTTGTAGGAACCACAGCGTTTATTCCCTCTTTTGAACAATAAAGAAATACCGAAAGGGGCGCCTAAGTTAGGGGCCAATCTGGTGTCCGTCTACTCATACAGGTGCAATCTAGCAGCCTGTATCCCTCTCCCCTTTGTTGTGTCTTGAAAGTACAGGTAAAATAGACGACTAATAATGGGTGAAAGCTAAATCAAGGTTTAAAGTAAAGTCTACCGCCCTTTTTGGATTGAACAGGCCGGTTTCAGCGAACTTAGGCCCAACTAGCCATGGAGCAAACTCAGAAAGTGGTACCCCTCATTGGGGCTCTTCGAGTAACTATCCAAGGCTACCATGGAAAAGCAGATTTTTCATAACATGAAGTTGGGCAATTATGACGCTCTCTTCGGAATGCCTGGGCACGACAAGGATGATGCGACACTTCAGAGATGGAACCATACCATCACTCTGATCTAGAAGGACAAGCCAGTCGTCCTTAAAGTTCAACTGTCCAAACTAAACCCCGAATGAATATTCTAATTGCTTTGTATTTAGATACTTTTTGAACTTTGTTTGAAACACTGTTTGGAAATGATTTGTTTTGAACTTGTCTTGGTGCCGATTTGAGAATTGCTTGACTCTTGTTTGGATACCGATTTCAATGATTGGTGATTTATCCGAGGAGGAGTATTGAAGACAATTGATGCTTGAGAATGCTTGCACATACTCATGGCCCGGACCCGTGTGGTTCTTTGCGGGGAGAGAATTGCATGTTTGAAAAAGTGTTGTTTTTACTCGTGGCCCAGACTTGGATGGTTATTTATGGGGGGAGTATTGAAGCCTAAGTAGTGGTTACTCTTAGCACCTCCAAGCGACGCATGCTGCGGTTTGGGGAGCGTTTGGTTGTAAAAGGCCTCTATATCTCATGGCCCGGACCTCTTTAGGGTATTTGCATGAGGAGTGATGGAGTCGTTGAACAGCTCATGGCCCGAACCAGGATGGTAATCAACAACTATATATTTTTGTGTCTTGGAACATGCATATGTAACCATTTGTGTTGCATTGTGATGTGCCATCCATTGAATATTCCTAATTGAGGGAGATTGCATGGGTATGTAATTTTAGTGCATCAATACACCTGTTAAAGATGAGCGCGGTCTAATTTTGCTACGCCAGAATACCAAAAGCTCTGATCTGGAATGACAAAATTGAATGACCATATTTTTGAGCTATCTTGAGTTGTTTTGCAGTAATATTGTAATCACGCACGATTGCTCTTCTTTCAAGAAGGGGGGATGTCACAAACTGCTGATGTGTCTAGGCACTGAGACTCGTCGGATGAGGGTTTCCCAGAGCTAACCCTAGCCAACTTGCAGATCCCGGCGAAGGGGCTTCAACCCTAGCAGCACCAGCAAAAGAAGAATTTCCTTCCTACTTACAGAAACTCGCCGAGTGGCCCAAGCAATTTTAAAAATTCTCCCAACTTATGGCACGCCGTCCGATGGGGCCTAAGCCAATAAAATAAAGCAAGCATATACATACACACACACACACACACACACTTTATGCCTTGCGTAAAGGAGGATAACGTGGTTGTTGTACGAACACTCTGCAAATCACGTTGACATGTTGACGTAGCACTTCATGGACTGCCACGAATAGCGCTGGCTGCTAACGTGGCAGATATACCTGAATTTGCGTTGGCTGCTTTTGAAGAATTGATGCTCATGGACCAGATGCTTTTGAGTTGTATGTTTTTCAGGTATTGCTTTTGGATGAGCCTAGGGCCTTTAAATACGAAGGGTGGGCTCTCTCTTTGGCATTCTTGCGGGAGTGGATGCAAAGGAGAGCCATCTACCTTGTACTGAGTTGAAGCAATATAAAGAAATACCGAAAGGGGCGCATCATTGTGCGAGTGCTCTCTTGGGGTGGAACTCGGCCACTCCGCATCTCTTGTGTCATGCATCTCTTTTCTCACTGTCTTGAACTGTTAAAAGAGGACAAGATCTCCTTTGAACTACTAGATTGCTTTCTATGCTTTCTAGAATTTTTCTTATATCTACTTTTCCCTTTTTTTGCGTCCTCCGTCCACTTTTCAGCTTTATCAACCTTCTCTTGTGTTTTGAATAGGTGCTCCGCCCATGAAGAGGGCCTTTTGCTCTTCCTCTTCTCGTAGAGTTTTCATCTGCTCCTTAATGCTTTCGAGCTCCTTGATCATTGAGGGTTGATTTTCTGCCTCCTTTGCAGGGGTATTTTTGCAAGCTACAAGGTCTCCCTTAAGTGCTTCAATCAGTGTCTTTTGCTCTTCCTCTTCTCGTAGAGTTTTCATCTGCTCCTTAATGCTTTCGAGCTCCTTGTTCATTGAGGGTTGATTTTCTGCCTCCTTTGCAGGGGTATTTTTGCAAGCTGCAAGGTTCCCTTAAGTGTTTCAATCAGTGTATCCTTTTCATTCATGCGTTCTTCCATTTTTTTATTTCCAAGATTCAAACATAGCAAGTGTATCCTCTAATCTTTTATGCATCATACATTGTATTACATTCACTTCTGCCCTCACAATCGTCTACATTGGGGCCTTCAATGATGTGTACATCTCGTCACGCTTACTAAGCATCTCTTTGTCCAACTCTTTCCTCATGTCCGTACATAGCTTTTTTGTAAGTCTCTGCATTTGCATACATCTCTTTTTCAATGTCACCTCTCAAAAGGCTTAGCTCCGCTTTGATCATCACCTATACCTTCTCTCTCTCTCTCTCTCTCTCTCTCTCTCTCTCTCTCTCTCTCTCTCTCTCACACACACACACACACACACACACACACACATAGGTGCACCTACTCACAGATTCACCACCTTATACAGCAATGAGCTAGTAGAGCCAGCATCAGATGCGCTTCTACCCCTTATTCTGTGCAATCCAAGTCTATATCAGGTATTCTTTGGTTAACTATTGTTGTCCTTGTTATTTTGCAAGTAAAAAACACACTTTTAATTGGAAAGATTGTGCTACACCTTACAGAGGCTTGCACGTGATTTGCTGGAAGGCCAACATAATGTCATGCTTCAGGGCAGATTAGCCGCAGCCTTTCACATGCTTATGACAGGTAACCAAGTGACATCATCTCTTGACCGGACAAACCGTCGAAGGTTCCGAGAAAATCTCCACTTGTTTCTTGCCGAGGTTCGGGGATTCCTCTGCTTCCGATGACAGAGAGGTATCGATGCAGGCATAGCTTTCTGTATATCAATTTTGTAGTGTAAGGTCTATTCGTTCATTATATAAATGTAAATTTTGTCGCGACCGATGGTAACACAACTAGATGGTATAGTTTTCCATTTCCTCGATACAATTCACAACAGAAAAGCTGATTTCTTCATACAAGGCGTAGAAGGGTGCTGAGAAAAGTTTCTTTGGATATATCAGAAATGGTTCTTGTGTATAATTGGCTCAACTTCAATCACAGAGTAATTTCAATTTATTGTGCACTGCTGGTTTTCAGTCTTGTTCATCTTGCTAGATTCCTCCTCTTTTTTGACACTGGTGAAAGCCCAAATGGCATACTATTATGGTGGACATTGATTAAACATTGATCTTGCCTCTGTCCATTTTGGGCTTTATAAATTTTTTTCTAGGAAAATGGTAGAGCGTTTTTTTGCTTTCGAGGTTCTTTCAAGATGGAGCTAGCAATATGCCGAGACAGTACAATGTAGTCATGTTTATTGATCAAATATGAGTGACAGCATCAGTTGCATTTTCTATGGCGTTTGTAAACCTAATGTTTGTTTATATAAATATATAAAGATATTTTCGAAATGAGGGTTTCCAATTCCCATACTCGTGCGTTCTACATTCCAAACTGGCACCTCAGAAATGTTCTCTGTGCTAATCCCTTACTAAAAGACCACGAGCAACGACCTTTTCACATAAAGCTCTAATCATCTCTCTGGGTCACAGCTGCTCCGTTGCCATAGGAGACCAATTCACCTATGCTCTCTCAATGCAAGTGCCATCATAACCTTATGAGAGGAAACTCTTGTCTGGATGGTGCAGCTAGGAAAGAATGCCTCAGTCAAGCTGTATACCAGGCCATGGCAATCAAAACCTGCTTCACTATCAAGGATTGTTATGCTATAGAGAGACAAGGAGAGACCAATGGATGAGCTTCTTTCTAATGGAGGTAAATAAAGGCCCAACCTGTTGCTCCAGGAAAAGGTCAGGACAGACGTAAGAGCCCATTAAATGAATTTTTTTTATTTTTATGTAACCTTGTGCTACTATCCTATGGTGGTCCCCAAGTAGGTACCTCTTGATGCCTGCCACAATTGCGAGGGACTTACGTCAATCAATCTGAGCACCACTTGCAATGCAAAACGCATCACAAGCTATCTCTTGGGAGCGATGCATATCAAAGAGAATCATGCATACAATGCAGCGTCATCTGCATACTAGGAATCATGCAACTCTTCATTGTTGCCTATCCTTCTGTAACCATGGGAAACGCCTTTACACTTGTATAGCTTACTATATGGCATCTGTCCCATGTGTTGTAAGGTTTTCTATTATGGCTATGTGTAAGGAAAAAGGATAAGGAGCTCCAACCGGATATCTACTCCAGGCTTATAAATAAAGCCCTGTATGTACATGTTTTTATGTTATGGTGTGCACTTTAATGTAACACCTTTGAGTCAAAATCATGAGTACTCTCCCTCTCTCTCTCTCTCTCTCTCTCTAACTGTGTAAGCTATGTCTACACACACACACACAAACCTCCTTGAGCGCACGCACGCGCGCGCGCACACACATCACCGGCCTCAACATTCATCTCTTGTTAGTGGTAGTTGGAAGCCATGAATCTCGTGTTAGCTCATCACCATATAGGCTTAGCCACAAGGTAAAGAGGAAAAGGGAGAACCAAGGGGAAGCCTCATTTCTCCGATTGGGCCAAATGAAAATGCTCACATGTGTATGAGCATTAGTACTTGCGCCTCCGACACCCAAAATCGATGCCTCCATCATGTGCATAATACCTTCAAAACAAACCAGTCGATTGGATCTGCTTGGCTTATGATCTGGTAATGATATCGGACTCTCTGAGCTGGGCTCTAGCATGTTGCTCTCCTTCTCTTATTGTATAAGTCTCTAAATAGCCTTGAGGCCCTCTCCTTCTTACCTAAAATGTGTCTCCATGATGGCCAAAAAAGAAAGACATGGGAGTCATTTGTGCTCAAAAACTTGACAAAAGTACCGTCTTCTTTTGCGCTTGCTCCAGAACGCTCCTCGGCATTCTCGTGGAGACTTTTACCTCCCACAGGTTTGACAAAGGATAATAACAGTCGGTTGAGTTTTGCCAGGGCCATAATGCAATTTTAGATGTTGTGGATATTCTTATGACTCCTGTTTTTTGAACAGATTGTATTTTTACACTAGAATTCCTCACTTCGTTTCTCTTAACGACTATTACATGCCTTCATTTGGGTCTTCATTTGTTGCATAATACCTTTTTCTCATTCCATTAATAGGCTTTAGGCTTCGGACTCCCAATGGCTACATGGTAAACTATTTCTATGTACTCTCCTGCACATGTTGCTGTGTTCTTTTTATGTGGAAGGTCACAATTTACGTGTGGGCGCTAGTAAGGTGAGTATCATCTTTAGTCTTGAAACATTTGCAGAAAGTTTCACATATTACTTGGCAAGAGTCATGCATAGGCATTATTGATCCTTATGGATGTTGAACGCCAAGTGAGTAAGACACCAAATCGAAGGCATGGATGGTGATTCCTAGGTTGCACGAACCAGGACTTGAACTTTGGAAGTGAGAGTTCACTGATGATTGTGGATGTTTGCTTGGTAGGTTTTACTTGAGATTCTCTTCTTAATTTAGTTGAATCATTCCCAAGTTGCATTACAGAAGCTCGTGTAGGACAAACACATGCTACTTTGCATGATTATGCAAAATAGATGTAAAGGAGTGAACATCTAGGAGAGAGAGAAGCTATAGTAGGTTTGTTTTAAAAGAAACAACGAAAAAGGGAAATACAAGATAGGCAGGTAGTCAATTACTTGAACTTTGGGACATTATCTACAGTAAGTACTAGGAGTGAAACTTGTAAAGTGATTCTTAACTTTTGAGAGTTTCTATAAGTGTAGGAATGGAACTTTCAAATTAATTGATTGGAAATTACCTTAATAGTTTTCAGCAGCCTCTTTGTATTTTAACTTGCACTCGTGTCTCAGAAAGTGCCATCTTGGTAGAATGTGTCGACACTTCTATCCAACACCAAAATATTAATGGTAGATTCTATCCATGCCTACTCAATTGTGACTACAAGCCTTGTCATGTACTCTGTTTCACAACCGAAATTAGCCACAAATATTGCTTCTTGCTTAACCATTATATCCATTAATTACAAAGCATGAAGCAAAAGCCTCTAGTGGAGACACTAGTGCATAATCTAATTCAAGTTTGTAAAGCTAGTGGCAACGGTGGTCGCTAGGCGTAAATAGCTCAAGTTACCATACATCACTTGGTATTGAGAAATTTTCTCATATGCTTCAATGGTTAGACCCTAAACTATGTTTAAATCTTCTCATCTCATGAGATTTTAAGCCAAACATATGGCTTTGTTATGCATACATAGGTAAGCCAATGACAACCTATTCATAATTTAAACCCATCTCAATTGGTGTAACAAAATGTTTTCATTCATCAAGCTTAGTCTATGTTGCAAATTTCTCAATAGTCTTATTGCGATCAAACCATTAGTTGTATCACATCCCTTGGATTAAATTCCTAAGTAATGATGTAAGAGGTATGGATCTAGCATCTCAAAATTGCATTCAATCAACCTTAAAATCGAGTTATCAGGCCTAGCATGTAAGGTGGTCTTACATGTATTGTTTTTAGAAACCGTGTAGTCAAGTAAGGCATGTATGTCCCATAGCAAGCAAGAGAAGCTTGCTTTAAACCATACAAGGTTTTATTCAACTTGCACACTATTTTTTGTTAATGATTACAAACAAAAATCGTGATGATGCATTATTTATGGTCTAGTGTCCCAACTTCTATTTAGAAATTGTATTTCCTTACCAATTGGTGTATCTTACAAGCATTGTGTGAAACCAATCCACAAATGGTACAAATGGTCAGTCATATGACATAAGGGAGCAAAGGACTACACAAGGCTTTCTTCAACTTGCACACTGCTTTCCTAATGCTAATGAACAAAATCATGATGATTCATTATATATGATTCCTTTTTCAAATGCCATTTAGAAATTGTATTTCTTTTCCAATTGGTGTGTCTCAAAAGCATTTGTGAAACCAATTCATAAATTTGAAGAATGGTAGTCATATGACACAAGGGAGAAAAGCAATCATCAAAGCATTGCACTTTTGGATAGCACAACCTTTTTCATGACCCTCGAGGGCATGATACGATGTCTACAGGATTTTTTGCCTCATCAAACAAAACAAGCTCTTCTCAACACATACTTGAAACATCCAATAAATAAATGTATGGCTTAAGGTGCATGAAGCTAACAAACATTATGATTATGGCTTGGTAAGGTGCATGATGCTAACAAACATTATGATTATGGCTTTGTAAGGTGCATGATGTTAAGAGCCATAATGAGCATGTGGTAAGAAGTATCCAGTATACTATCACATAAGACATGGGCGAGTAATTTGGGCATTGTTCTATCACATACTTCTTTTGTTGTCTCCTCTTCAAGAGCGCCATGGGCACGAGTGTGAGCTACAAGCTAACTTTGATCTTATTAAAAACATGCATTGGTTGAGCTTGTGCCTCATTATATTCTATATGTACTCCTCCTATTGAGTAAAGGAAACAAACTTTCACACGTCTTGCAAGTCAACATTTGTCTCTTTGGAACAAGGATGATGATTGATTCATGTCCTTTGAGGGTCTCTTAAGCACCAGCAATAAATAAGTACATAGTGTTTCTCACAATATTACATTTACACTAACCCAGGTATGTTTAGAGTGTGGGCAAGACAATTTTTCATAGAGAACCCAACAAAACTACAATTTCATCCATGTCATTCCACTTTTACAACCTTCCATTAGCATAAGAGCCTAAATCAAGCAAACCAGATGGAAGCCTTATTACCATGTCAAGCCTTGTGACAAGTCCATGATTGTAATTCTTTTGTGGAGATGCATGTCGATTATGTAAGCGTCACTCAAATGGAATTTCTTTTGTATTATCACACATTTTACGTTACTCTCAAGACATCTCACAATAGCAGGTTTACACCATGTAGCCTTGTTTCAATGCATGTTGAATATTTACGTATCTTCACAATTTTTGAGTGATGGATTTGCTTCTTATTTTGAGACACTCTTAAAGTTTCTTTGGAGGCATGGATTCAACAATTTGGTCATTGGTTACTCTTGTACATAGAGCCTCACCTACTTTGACACTTCTAGCAAGGTTAATCTTTACTGTTTACTTGGGAATCCATGACATGGATTTAATGAAGATCTTAGGAAAGAAATACTTTTTTCAAGGATTGTGGAGGTGATCTAGAAAGGGATTTGTTATGTCGAATCGGCCATTTGACTCAGGCAAGCATTCCTAAATTTTTGGGCAAGTCTTTAAATACTAGCAATTTTGAATTGAACAATCTCACAATATGTGTGTAATACCATATGAACTTATACACATCCTTGTATCAACCTTCTTGCACTTGGCAAGAGTAAGCCATGTATTTTCTTTCTATATCTCATGTCCTATTTACTGTCATGGGCATTTCTTACATAGACATAATTGTAGGCAATAGGGAATAGTAGGCATGGAGGCATCTTGATGGGGCTTCCATCCTTGAAATTGTAGCTTAGGAAGAGAGGAAACACTCCTCTTTGCCATAAATGTAATAATGCCACAGTTTGGTGAGAACATTTGACTAATGAACAGGTAAAAAAACATCACGATTCCCTAACGGTTCTAGAAGAATTTTGGATTTTTGTATTTTACCTCCTTTAACAATAGGATTGAATGTGTTGAAGTGAGAAAAAGAGGATATATAAATGGATGTTAATTTCTTCTTTTCTTTATTGATGGTACCAAGAATTTCATGAAAGCAAGATGTGAAAACATACATGTTGGGGGTCGCACAGCATAGCGGAATCCACTGACAATGGTAAATTTGTGGATCATTGACCCGGTTAGGGCATGGAAACATCATAAACGAAAGGTGTGAGAGCCATAGGTAGATGAAGAAAAGAGGTAAATCTAAAATTGGAGAGTTGATAATGAAGAGGATAATCCATAGATTAAGACTAATCTCCCACCTGAACTCAATCCATCACTCTTATCTCACACACACATAAACAATGAAGCTAATCGAAAGATTGAAATAACCAAAGGCTCAGAGTCACTCCAAGCTTGAGCAGTAACCTTTTCATGCGGGAGGAGACAAAGAGAGATTGTTACTGCTCCATGTAAGTGTCCTCTCAAGCTACAGTAGCAACGGCATCCTTGACAAACAAATTTGCTTAGAAGAAAGGGATGGGGGAGCGCCACCGTGGCTCTAGGAGGTTTTGACAAAGTTGACCATGATCATAGTAGGCGGCAATATACATGCTCATATGCAGTGTCAAATTACAATACATTATGGTTTTTAACCTTTCTGACTTGAAGAGCAGTCGGTTGATTGTCAAGGGGTACCTTTGGATATGCTTCCTACGTAGGATTTTGATATGTACATGTATGATTTTGATATACATCCATGCCACTTAGTCTTCGTCATGATCTACTCAAAAGGATGTTATTTATGGGTGTTGCATTGCTAAGAAGCAGAGATTTGTAGCAGCAGCTACTTCACATGACATGGTGGAAGCACATGAGGTTGTTCATTTCTTCTTTCTTTTTTCTTACTGCAATATCAAGCAAAAGCAGCCAACAAATACTCCTATTATTGGTCGTGAGTGAAGCAGTATCGGTCGGTCAATAGGAAGCCATTTCATGCAGATGATCTTCATGTAGCCAAAGGGATATGGTGTCAGCACGGTTGCTGGGAGCAAGGCAAAGTTCTAAAGTAAGGGAATCTAGCTTCAACCGTCTCTGTCCTCGGGCATCCAACACAAAGATTTTAAATTCTCTTTAGCTCTTTGTGGATATGAGTCTCACAAAGTTAGGGTTTCTGCATCTAGGCCAGAGATGCAATTGATCACTACATTTGCTTGCCATTGAAAGACTTTTTGGTGTCATTCAAGCAGCTCCATAAGTTCCAATAGAGTCCTCTTGCCTACCCACAAATCAACAACATGAGATACGTCCTCCCGAAGGGATAACAGTGGATAGGGCTATTGCCATTTGTAGTTTGAGACGTCCACGACCAAAAGGACCATGTACCTCTCTCAAGATACCTGACTAATTTCCCAAAAGAATTGGTTATCAAGTCTTTCCACTGGACCACGATTACCGTGCTCTCCCTTGGGTTGAAGGAACCATTGCAGACAAACCGAAGGCTGTTGTCGTTTATTTTAATGGAGAAGTCGTTTATTTTAATGGAGAATTCTGTATCGCCATTGACGGCAATGTTGCATTAGCGTCGATGCGGTAACGTAGCACCTGATCCCATATGTACATCGTAGAGAAAGGGACGAGTTGTCAAGCCATCACAAAATGTGTGCACGCTCAAGCCCTTCTCGCCCTTGCCATCTCCCTATGCCGGAGGCAAGGAACCCTTAACTTTTTTGGCCTACATTAGGCTAGTGGGGGTTCTACCCCTGCCTTGTCATGGAGCAGTGGTAGAGTTGAGAAGGGAGGTCCCTTAGGTTGGGTTCGCACAATGGATTCTAGAAAGGCAATTTCTACCACCCTTTTGTTTACACGAGCCGGCGGAAGAAAACTCAAAGGGATTTTTGCCGCCCCCCGGAGGCGGTGGAAGAGATATTACTTGGGGAAAGTTCACATGATAGACGAGTAGTCGAGTTATCTCTATTGACCAAAGGCACTACTAATGATACAATTGTTTTAAAACATTGAATTTGATCGCACTTAAGTACTAGAACGCAATAAAGTCATACTGATAGATTAATATAAAAAAGCAAACATCAAAACATAAAAACCATAGTGTAAATCCCAACCCATAGTACAATAGCTCAAGTGGAAGTTGATGACGATGATTGATCGGACATATCATCACCAAAGACTTTTTGTAATTTGTTCTTAGCATGGTACAATGATCTTGTAAGATTGTCACAAAAATTAGCACTTGAACGAAGGTCATTTGACACTCCTTGAAGACCTCTTCATCGCATCTTTGAGATGGATCAATTGCATTCTCTGCCCTTGTGGAACGAAGAGCTTGAATTTATACCATAGTTCTTGTTGCGGTTCTTTGACTCTCTTCAAGTGAATTACTAACGAGTAGGTTAGCTTTGGCATCACGCACCCATTCCATGTCAAAAGCATCATTGTGTTGTATGCAAATATTATGCACGTTGCCACCATATTAGGCACATAATGTAGATCCATGTCACATCTCTTTAACAAGATGTAAAAACTTGCCTTTAGCATGCTAAATGCTCGCTCCACTAGCGTTCTTGTGCTAGATTGTATGAAATTCCAATGGAACTTCTTGCGTGACAAGCTTTCCTTACACCCTTTGAAGGGCACCAACATAAATGGTCGAGCTGGGGATAAGCACAATCCTCCACCAAACAATAATTGCCAAGCTCACCTCTAGCACGTTTCTGACCCAACTCACTACGAGTGAAGTCTAGGGAGTCATGGATTGACCCATCCCATCCAACATCATAGTTCATATGAAACAATTTGCTCCCACTGTTAACTGCAAGAAGATTGAATGGAAATCTTTTCAGGTGAAGTAATCCACATGGTTCTCCTTTGCTGCAATGATTGGAATATGTGAACCATCAATAGAGCCAACAACATAGGGTATTGCTCGGAGGGCTTCAAATTCACTAGCCAGCTTCAAAGCGAGATGGAGAAGGCCAACGAATGTAGACATCTCTTTGACCTGATTTCATGATGGCCTTGCAAAAATCAAGAAATGTTCCGCATGATGTGCTCTTTGCACACCTATTCAAGTCACCCAAGACTTTCAACTGTGTGTCAACAGTCACCACACATGTAGGAACGTCAATGGTTTTGCGCATGTTAATGATGCGCTTTGACATGAAAGGGGCCACCTTTCCATAAATGTAATGAAAGGTGTCCTTGCTAACTCGAAGGCATCTCTTGAACATGATATCTGAGTAGGACTTCAGAATAAATTTGTAAAGAAAATTTTGGGGCCGGGCATAAGCCCAAGCTTTCTTAGGCTCGTGACCTCTTCTTTTGCCAATGTGACCGCTCGGCCCATACATTGGCCTAAATGCAACCATGTTAGTAAGAAGGCCACATCATCTTGGTTGGGGCCATCCTTTAGTAATTTTGCAATTGCTAAAGAGCATAGCCAAGCACAATGAAGTGACATCTCTTCAGACATTGGTCTCGCAACTTGTAGGTTTGCACAAGCAATGCAATTTGTCAACAAGAAAAAACACATGTACACAATGTGCTCACTTAAAAAATATATATATAACTAGAGACACACCCAAATTTCAAAACTAAGATAGAAAAATATGTGACATAAGCTTTTAAGACCATAGATTTCACTAGTTAGTAGCTCGTTAGTTGTTGTCATTGTTAGCATGTTTTAAGAGTCTTTCCATGGTGTTGCGAAAGCTAGCCAACAAATCTAGACGCTTGTTTTTAGCCATCTCTTGTGCTAGCTAGAGTTATCTTTCAAGTAGTGGTCAAGTGAAGCTCGACCAGTGGCTGCCATCGGTGCTATTGACTCCTCAACCTTTAGAGTAGACCGCTTGCCATTGGTGGTAGACATGGCTTGACTTTTGATTTGGGAGGCTTTGGAGTCTTCTTCCCCTTGCACCTCACTCATGTTAGTATTTTCCTAGGTGGTATGGCTAACACATTTCATAGAGGCTCTCTCATGGTAGTACTCATCTACCACATCATACCATTTACATGCATGTTTCCTATAGCATTGTGTGTCTTATCCACCCTATATTGGCCAAGTATAGAGTCCAACTTTTTGCGACATGCTCGCTATCTCTATCAAAATCATGGTATGTGGAGGCCACCCGTGCATCCACTTTTGCCCATAGATTGACCCCTTGCTTCAGAGGATTGTGGAATTTCTCATGCATACCCCCAATCCCTTCTTCTTGGACATTCTTGCCTTCTTCAATGGAGCTGTTGGTGCAATCTCTTGCATGCCCTCATGACCCAAGTGTAAAGCTTTCTTCCTGGCTGGCTTTGCACACCCTTTGGTAGATTTATGAGAGGAGGGGTTTGGGCTTGGGCCACTTTCTACATGTGTAGGCTTATGGTACGGAGATGGAGCACATGGTGTGGTGGTGTGTGTGTGTGTGTGTGTGTGTGTGTGTGGGGGGGGGGGGGGGGGGGGGGGGGGGGGGGGGGACTTCATTAAGAAAGGAGAAGAGGGTGATGGAGATGTTAGCATAGCCATGAATCCATGCAGGGGCATGGTGAAGGGGAGGAGTGTGAAGGAGTAGTAAGAGGCTTGAGAGAATTTTGGGATGCATTGTCATCCATGTCCTTTTGGCTTTCTAGATGTTGTGGTTGAGCAAGAAGCAACCTACTATGGCCACTTCAAGTTGTGAAGCTAAGTAAAGGGTAGTTTTCACAGCTACAACTAAGTGTGTATGGCTTAGACGCCTTATGGTTGATTTGGGTGTTGGACAGGACATTGCCATTATCATCCACACTAACAATCAAAGTGCATTGGCAGTTTCCAAGAACCCAATTTTTCATGCTTGCGAAAAGCACATTGATGTGAATTATCACTATGTCAAGGAGAGACTCTCAACAAACAGGAGAGGCTAGCTTGTCTTATGTGCCAACATAGGACAACCTTGCATATCTGCTGATAAAAGCATTGTCTCATGAAAAGTTTGAAGCTTTCTGCAAAGCTTTGGGCTTGCTTCCCTTTGTAGATTGATCATGTCTTTAGGGCAAGGCACTTCCATATACACTATGTGCTAGCTCTTGTTCACCGCATCACTCCCATGGGGGATTCTTTTTATCATATATGGGTAGTGATATGTGTGAACACACTTAGGACTGCCAGAGAACTTTTTTCCTCACTAGGAGGTTTTCCCCCCCATGCAGTGTATATACGCCCATCACTCTAGGGCTAAATTATCTTTCTATTTGTGCACTAAGCAATATACTCTATGTTATGTGCCTTGAGGGTCTTCATCTTCTCCAAGTTGTGTGTGCATCCTTGCAACCCTAACTCCAACAATCGTGTGTGAGAATGGATTTGCGTTTTTCTTTTTGAGGGATGGAAGTGGGTGTTTGAGTATAGACTTCTTTGATTTTTAACATGCATATGACGCTCTACCACAATCTACAAAGAGCAGCCCACAATATAGTCCTCACTAAAAAAGATAAAAGTAAAAAGCAAGAAGAAGAGTTTTCTTGGCTGCTCTTTAACTTTAACCTGCATTGCCTTTATCAAACTTAATGTAGAAAATAAATTTTCACCTCCAATAGTGCCACCCGCTTAGTACTCAAAGGCATTGACATGCAAGAGGTGAAAAAATTGGCCCTTCCTCTAGAAAGTCCCCCATTTCCAAGGAAGCATTCTTTGAAGGTACAAAAAAAAAGTAGGGCCAAGAAACTTCAGGGCCAAAGAGGAAAGCTGTTTTAGAAGCAATGCAAGTTTCTAGGGAGAAATTGTGAGAAGATCATGACTAAGATTCCACCACCCCCTCTCCCACTATACAATCCCACCACTCACCACATCCTAATGAATAGGAGGAAGAAGTCAATAGAGATGAAGTGCAAAGTTTAAAGGTAGAAGTACCTCAAGAGGGTGGAAAAATCACCCTTGGAAATCTCTCCCAAGCCTTCAAACAAGAGATGGCACACTGGAGTAGAGAATTGAATGGTTTTTGCGCTTCGCTAAATTCCCAAAGATCTATTATGAGTCCTCGCAAGAGTAGTGGGTGGACCCAACATTTTGTCCAACTCCTTGATGCCACACTTGTGTGGATCTAAGGGTTTCAAGGAGAATGTTCCCATAAGTGTTGGAGTTAGGGTTGCAAGAATGTACACATAGCTTGGAGATGGAGGAGAAGCTCAAGCAAAACAATAGAGAATTTGTTGCTAAGTGTGAAAATAAAAGATAAGTTAGCCCTAGAATGATGGACATAATGCAAAAGCACAAGGGGAAAACCCTCCTAGTCAGAAAAAGAACTGCATTGATGGTCCTAATTGTGTTTAAAAAGTCACTACCATATACATGGTAGCAAATCCCCCCTTGGAGTGATGTGGTGAATGAGCGCTGGCACATACAGTATAGGGAAGTGACGTGTCCTATGGACATGATCAATCCACAAAGGGATGTAAGTTCAAAGCGTTGTGAAAAGCTTCAAAATTCTCATGAGGATTGCAATGCCTTTGTGAATTAATCTACAAGGTTGTCTTGTGTCGGCATATAAGCGAAGCTAATCTCTCCAGTTGAGAGTCTATCTCTAACATAATGATAATGCATCTCAATGTGATTTGTGCGAGCATGAAAGAATAAGTTTGCTTCTTGCAACTGTGAATGTGTTTTGATTGTCAGTGTAGAGTTATAAAAAGTGTCTCAGCCACACACACTCAACCACAGATGTGAAAGTTGCCATGTACTCAGCCTCACAACTAGAGGTGGCCATAGTAGGTTGCTTCTTGCTCAACCAAGATATGCATGATCTCTCGACCATGAAACATGGCTCTCAACGCTGACAAAAGAATTTCAGACCATAATTGATATTGGAAAATGCATGGCAGCAACATTAGTTAAAGAGGTTATTGTTGTGTGCAATGAAACACATGTTTTCTACATTAGCACAGAGGGGTCAAGGGCAAAGGGAGTTTCATACTCTGTGACATTGTCTGATTTTCCAAGATGAACATGTGAGGACTTCCAAAAGAGAGAGTCCAAGAGGTTGACATATGTGCCATGCAAGCATATTTACTATGTGTTTCTCCAAATTCTGGGTTTGGACTCTCATGCCCATGAGTTCATGCACCAAGCAGCCCTAACGAAGGTGGAGTTGTTTCAAGCTTTGGGAGGATTGCAGCCAAATGTGCAGCAATAGTTAAAGTGCCTCTAGATGTAAAGGCTTTGTGTGGTATGTAGTTTGAAATGCAGCGGTGTTTTGTCTACTTATGATAAGCCCTAGTTTGTGAGAGATCAGCCCTATGATAAGCCCTAGCGGTATTTTGTCTACTTATGATAAGCCCTAGTTTGTGAGAGATCAGCACAAGTTTTGAGAGTGCATTCTATGAATAGTTTCTTGTAAATTTCATATGTGTTTGAAAAAAAATGAACACTATTTTGTTTTAAACAATGTAAGATGCAACGAGTTTGCTACATAATCTTATTGAAGATTGGGGTTATGTTCTTCATTCAATTTCTTTTGTCAGTTTTTTGGTGGCTAGGTTAGTTCAAGTGCCTCTCTTAAATTTTCCTTTTTTTTTGCGAACAAATTAACATTATGGATCTTTTGTTATAAACAAATTAAGATACAGCAAGTTCACTTATCTAACCTATCTTGCTCGGTTTTTTGTTTGCTCAGAAGTACTTGCTCGGGGATGGGGATTCCCCGTTTGGATGTTGTCCTCATCATCTTGGAGGTCCACAATTCCCTTCTTCTTGGAGATCCTTGCCTTCTTTGATGGAGCCTTTGGTGCAATCTCTTGCATGTCCTCGTGACCCAAAGTGTAAAGCATTCTTCCTAGATGGTTTTGCACACCCTTTAGGAAATTTATGAGACAAGGGGTTTGGGCTTGGGCCACTCTCTACATGTGTAGGCTTATGGTGTAGAGGAGGAGCACATGCTGTGGTGGTGCTAGGGGGGGGGGGGGGGTCTTTAATAAGAAAGGAGAGGAGGGTGATGAAGACGTTAGCATGGCCGTGAAGCCATGCACGGGCATGGTGAAGGGGGGCAGTATGAAGGAGTAGTAAGGGGCTTGGGAGAATTTTGGGATGCATTGTCATCCATGTCCTTTCGGATTTCCAAATGTTGTGGTTCAGCAAGAAGCAACCTTCTATGGCCACTTCAAGTTGTGAATCTAAGTACATGGTAGTTTTCATAGCTACGGTTGAGTGTGTATGGCTCAGATGCCTTATGGTTGATTTGATGTTGAAAAAGATACTACCAACATCATCTACACTAACAATTAGAGTGCATTGGTAGTCAAGAACCCAATTTTTCATGCTTGCAAAAAGCACATTGAGGTTAATTATCACTATGTGAAGGAGAGACTCACAACTAGAGAGATTAGCTTGGTTTATGTGCCAACATACGACAACCTTGCATATCTGCTCATAAAGGCATTGCCTCATGATAAGTTTGAAGCTTTTTGCAAAGCTTTGGGCTTGCTTCGCTTTGTGGATTGATGATGTCCTGAGGGCATGGAAACTTCCATATGCACTATGTGCTAGCTCTGATTCACCGCATCATTCCCATAGGGGATTCATTTTACCATATATGTGGTAGTGATGTGTGTGAACACACTTAGGACTGCCAGGAACGTTTTCCCTCACTAGGAGGTTTTTTTCCCCGTGCATTGTATATATGCCCATCACTCTAGGCCTAACTTATCTTTCTATTTGTGCACTAGGCAATATACTCTTTGTTGTGTGCCTTGAGGTTCTTCATCTTCTCCAAGTTGTGTGTGCATCCCTACAACCCAACAATCGTGTGTGAGAATGGATTTTCCTTTTTCTTTTTGAGGGGTGGAAATGGGTGTTTGAGTATAGACTTCTTTGACTATTAACATGCATATTACGCTCTACCACAATCTATAAAGAGCAGCCCACAATATAGTCCTCACTAGAAAGAGAAAAGTAAAAGGCAAGAAGAAGAGTTTTCTTGGCTGCTCTTTAATTGTAACCCACATTTCCTTTATTGCATTTAATGTAGAAAATAATGTTCCACCTCCAATAGTGCCACATACTTAGTACTCAAAGGCATTGACATGCAAGAGGTGAAAGATTTGGCCCTTCCTCTAGAAAGTCCCACATTTCCAAGAAAGCATTCTTTGAAGGTACAAAAAGAAAGTAGGGCCAAGAAACTTCACATCCAAAGAGGAAGGCTATTCTACTAGCCATACAAAAGACATATAAAGAAGGTTCTAAATAAGGAGAAATTGTGAGAAGATCATGACCAAGGGTCTTGCACCCCCTCTCCCACTATACAATTCCACCACTCACCGCATCCTAATGAATAGGAGGAAGAAGTCAATAGAGCTGAAGTGCAAAGTTTAAAGGTAGAAGTACCTAAAGAGAGTGGCAAAATCAGTCTTGGAAATCTCTCCCAACCCTTTAAACAAGAGATGGCACACCGGAGTAGAGAATTGAATGGTTTTTACGCTTTGCTAAATTCCCAAATATCAGTTATGAGTCCTCACAAGAGTAGTGGGTGGACCCAACATTTGTCCAACTCCTTGATGCCACACTTGGGTGGATCTAAGGATCTCAAGGAGAAAGTTCTCATTAGTGTTGGAGTTAGGGTTGCAAGAATGCACACATAGCTTGGAGATGGAGGAGAAGCTCAAGGAAAACAATAGAGATTTTGTTACTAAGTGTGAAAATCCAAGATAAGTTAGCCCTAGAATGATGGGCATAATGCAAAGCACAGGGGAAGAAACCTACTAGTCATGGAAAAAAGTGCCTTGATGGTCCTAAGTGTGTTTACAAAGTCACTACAATATATACATGGTAACAAATCCCCCCTTGGAGTAATGTGGTGAATGAGCGCAGGCACATAGAGTATAGGAAAGTGTCGTGTTGTATGGACACGATCAATCCACAAAGGAATGTAAGCTCAAAGTCTTGTGAAAATCTTCAAGATTCTCATGAGGCAATGCCTGTTAATCTCTCCAGATGAGAGTCTATCCCTAACATAGTGATAATGCATCTCAATATGCTTTGTGCAAGCATAAAAGAATAGGTTCCTCGCTTGCAACTGTGAATGCATTTTGACTGTCAATGTAGAGGTATAAAGTGTCTCAACCACACACACTCAACCATAGATGTGAAAGTTTCCTAGTACTCATCCTCACAACTAGAGGTTGCCATAGTAGGTTGCTTCTTGCTCAACCAAAATATGCATGATCTCTCTAGCATGAAACAAACAAAAACCACTTGTGGAAACTTGTGTGTCAGAGCAACCAGAGTAATTAGATTCAAAAAAATCTTGTAAACCTTGTGGCAATGATTCCCCCTTGGGATAAAACAACCAAGATGTGTATTGCAACTCAAATGTCGATAGACCCTCTTAATTTCTTGCTAATGCTTAGACTCAGGGCTATGAAAAAAATTGGTCACTTGTGAGACTGCAAGCTAAATATTTGGCCTTGTAATGTATACATAAATGAAGCAACCACTCTAGTAGAGGGTAACATCTACTGCATGATCTTCAACTCATGTAAACTTAACTTCAAACATGTTTCCATAGGAGTGGAAAGTGGCTTGTAATCATCAAGTCCAAATTTGCATAGCAAATGTTTCATATAGATTTTCAACTGGCTGCAATCATCAAGGCCAATTTTGCTTAGCAACTTTTCCATATTTGACAGAATGCAAATCACACCACTTAAGCTAAATGTTGAAATAATGATTGAAATATTTGATGTCTCAAATGTGGCATTCAAAACAGTTTATAATTCACCAATATGTGTCTCATTCAGATTAATGAGTATTACATCATCCACATACACAACAATGATAAGATATACATCATTCGCATGTTTTACATACAAAGTGCTCTCAATTCGACTATTTAAATAGCCACATGCAGTCAAATGATTATGCATCTTCTCATACCAAGCACAATAAGATTGCTTAATTTAAACAATACAATACTTTAATACGTCTACAAACTTTCTTTCTTGTACTTTCTTGACAGAATCACGAGGCTGTATTATTACATAAGATTCCTCATACAAGTCAAATCCAAAATAAGTTGTCAATGCATATATGAAACAATCAATAGTCATAAGACAAGTGGGAGCAAAGTTTTCTTTATAATCAATGCCATTTTGCTAAGCATAATCTTTTGCAACAAGCCTTGTCTTATAGCGATCAATACTACCATCCAAATTTTGTTTTATCTTATAAACCCACTTTGTACCAATGGCCATCTTTCTAGAAGGCAAGTCACATTAAGACCAAATATTGTTATTCACGAGTGCATCATATTCATCTTCCATAGTAGCCATCCAATTTTTTGAATTTTGTGCATCATCATCTCAAGATGTTTCTCCTCATCACACATACTTGAAAGAGCTAAAGCATAACAATTTGATGCACAAAAAGCATTATCAAAACCCAAATGAGCACAACTAGACAAATGTTCTTTCAATTTGTTGTCACGAAAAGTCTGAATTATCCATTTTGGCATAACCTTTAGCCTCTTTGTTTTCAACCCTATCCTAATCAAGTGCATCATTTACATCAAAATAGTCTGATCTACCACATCACTTGAAATCTACATAGGCTGAATATTTGCGCATCATTTACATTTTCCTACAAAATAGTCTGATCTAAAATATCACTTGAAATATACATAGGCTGAATATTTTTATCATTTGGGCTTCTACTTGTATTCCCACCATTGAAAAGAGGCAACAAGGCATCAAAAATTTCATGTGATCTTACATCTATCTCTTCAGTTCATGACTACAAGGGCTGAACTACATCTTCCACAAAAACAACATCTTGAGAAGTCAAGATATGTTTCAATATGGATGGTATAGTCTATAACCCTTACTCTCAACACTATAACCAACAAAGATACATAACTATAACTAACAAAGATACATTTGACACCCTTATCATCCAATTTCATGCGTTGTTGTTGCACCACTAGAGCATAATCCAAGCAACCAAAAAGTTGCAATTGAACAATGAATGCTTTCTTACCATGCCATGAAGCATATGGAGTCTTAGATTGAAAATATCTAGTGGGACACCTGCTAAGTATGTAGGCAGCACATACGGCACTTTCTAGCTAGAATGCATGTGGAAAGCTTGGATTTTAACCATACATTGTGCTATCTCCTTAAGTGACTTGCTTTTCCTCTTAGTAATATCATTTTCCTAAGGCGTATAAGGCACTGTGTCTTATCCCACGACCAACTAGAACTACATCAAACTCTTTTGACATATACTCCCTCTTTATAAAAACAAAGGGTGCCCATGGTACAACCAAATACATCTTTAGTCGGTAGCAAAAATTGCTTGAAGCACATAATCATTTCAAACTTAACCTTAAGGATATTTACCCATGCATGCCATGAATAATCATCAGTGAAAGACATGAAGTAAAATTGACTACCAAAATAAGGAATGTGGATTGAGCCGCAAGCATCACTATGAACAAGCTCCAACTTGTGAGTGTCCCACATTGAACCATCATTTGAAATCCCAGAATGCTACATTTCCCCAACATATAGCCTTTAAAAACATGCTTAGTTGGTTCCTCCAAAGGGGGAAATGAGGCAACCATATCAGGATTCTATAAATGCATTGAACTAGCAAAATTTAGATGTTGAAAATGTGCATGCCATAGATTAGCATTTGAAATGGCTTGAGAATCCATAGCTACATATGTAAAACTTTTCACACACTTTTCTAGTTGTATAGCCCACAAGATAAGGTACCTGATTCCACAATAGTATCATCTGACCTAAGATTGCGAACAGTGCATTTCACTACAAGAGGTACTTCACATTAGTGACACTCGCAGTGCGATGCTCAAAAGTGAAAATCCACGGCGTCGCTATCAGCATCGCTATTTTATTTATTACATAGCGACGCTTATAGCAACGCCGACAGCGGTAAAAAATAAGCCAAGAGGGCCCGAAAACTCAGATCTCAGATCTCAGATCTCAGATCCGAGTTTTTGGTGCTCAAGCAAAGAGGTAACCCGCGCTCTCCCTCTCTCTCTCTTTCTTCCACACACACACACACACACACACAAGGAGAGGAAGGAGAGACAGGTATGCTCCTTCCCTCTCCTCTCTCTCATGTTCCCTTCCCCTCTTTCTCTCTCTCTCCCTCTCTCTCTCTCTCTCTCACACACACACACACACACACATTGTGTTTTTGAGAGAGAGAGAGAGAGAGAGAGAGACAGAGAGAGCAAATGCATAAACAAAAAAGAACACACACATGCACACACACATGCATAAACAAAGAATGCATACACACACACACATTGAGAGAGGAAGAGAGAGAGAGTAAAGAGAGAGAAAGATATAAAACAAAGAGAGAGAGAGAGGAGAAAACAAAGAGAAAGAGAGAGAGAATAAAAACCAAAGAGAGAGAGAGAGAGAGAGAGGGTGTAGACGGCTGGATAGTTCACTATGTGGGAACGTCTTCTTAGGAGATGGGCAGCGAATTACTTAGTAGTTACTACGGTAATTACTAGAGTAAACCCGAAGTGTATAAATAGAGCCCATTACATTGTAATCCGGTTGGAAATTATTATCATTTGGGTTAGCGCCTTGGCTACACTTGTACTTGAGAATCATTGGCAGTATTGTCGGCTATACTCTCTCTTTGTAAATCAGATTTGCTGTAATCTTGGTCTGTAATTCCAATCATGGCATATATTCCAATTACACTTACTTCTCGTCCAGTCTTCTGAATCTGAATCTGAACCTTATTTCCAGTACATAAGTCTGATTCTTATTCAGTATCCAAATTCCAGTCTAGTTTCTGATTCCTGTCCTGTCCACTGTCTGAAATCTTCCTACACTAGTAGCTGAAATCTTCTAACACTGGAATTAGCTGTCTCAAGAGATCAGCTCCAATTTCATTTTGGCGATCACGGTGGCTCGAGCTGAAGCTCGTTGACTGAAAGACTCTTCTCCCAGTTGGAAGTTTTCAACAATGGCACCAAAATCCAGTCGTGGCCGGAAATCCACCATTCGTGTTGATCCCATTCCTGAGGAGTCAGGAAGAGAGTCTGACCCCAAGCAAGAGAAGATGACTGACACTGAGGCTCAGGAGGAGCATAGTCAGGCTGATGAGGCGCAGGACTCACAGCACTCCAGTCATTCTCGACGTCGACGGGCAGAACGGGAAACATGGAAAGCCAAGAGTTCCAAGAGTTCTGGGTCCCAGCAGAGAGATGAGGGTACCAAGGAAAGTAAAGGTAGTCACCGTACTTCTAGCAGACAAACCAAAGAAGACACTCACACTGAGACAGAGACAGAGATTGATTGGGATGCTGACACTGACAATTGCAAGAAGACTCCCAAGCGCCACCAAGAAGAGAAGTGGTAGGATCAGTAGTAATCGGAATGATTACACATCTTCCCTGAAAATTTCTTTTCCAATATTCAAGGGAGGGAAGAAGGATGATCCAGATGTTCACATACAGGCTTTCGAGTAGTATGTTGAACTGAAAATTATTGATGAAGATGATTGGGGGGAATATTTTCCACAAACCTTGAAGGAGGCAGCGAGGAAATGGTATTACCATTACCCTGCCTGCCAGCTCAGATCATACAACAAATTTCTTAAAGCCTTCAGGTTGGAATATTCTGACAATACAGGGGATGAAGATATTCTCTGTGAACTAGATAAGATCAAACAGAGAAATTTATCAGTCCGCAGTTATGTGGAAAAGATCAAGGAACAGGAACCGCCATCTGAGAAGAGGTTGAGGGCATGGTTTCTGAATGGTTTCAGAAGCAAAAAGCTTAGGGAACAAGAGGTACCAGCCCCTACCAAGAAATTTAATGATCTGGTCCAAAGGGCATTAAAGCTGGAACAGTAGGCCAATAAGGAAAAGAGCCACAAGAAGCGAAGGACCAATAGCAGTAGCTTCGCTACTGAAAGTTCTGATTCCAGTGAAATGTCCAGTAGCTCTGAGAGTAGTTTTAATGAACGAGCCAAGGAGAAGTCAAAGAAGGAATCTTGGACCAAAAAGACAGCCAGTTCAGAAGATGGAGACTTGGTGTTCGAAATGCAAATCCAAGGACCATATCTCCAATGAATGTCCACAATGTACCTACTATAAGGCTTTTAATCATCTATGGAACAATTATGGTATCAGGATCCACCACTTTAAGAAAGGCAAAGATCTGTCAGTGGTTGCCTACACTGAACCAGTGAAGGTAGAACCAGTCAAAGTAGCTCAAGAGGAGAGACCAGGTACCAGTGGAACTGGTCAGGGACGTGGCCGATTCCAACCAGGTATGGGCAGAGACAGAGGACGAGGAAACTTCCAAAATAGGAGCATGAATTGTTACACTTGTGGGAACTATGGCCATTTTGCATCCCAATGCCCAGATGCACCTACAACTACTACTACTGAGGCTACGACACCAGAGCCAGTCCCAGTCAGGGTAGTTACTAGAAGCAAGGGTGTAGTCATTGAAGAAATCCAGACACTTCAGAAGCACCAGTCAATCCTAGCAGTAGCAAGTGGGCTCAACAAAGAGAAATTTGGAAGGCCAAAGGTAAAGAGAAGGTGGTAGATGAGTGGAAAGAGTAGAGGGAACTAGCGGCTAAAATCATAGAGGATTTAGCCAAGAAGCTACCAGAGCAGCCAGAAAGTTCCGAAGCTAGAGTCATTCAGAGGATACCAGCCCAATCGATTGATAAAGATCAGTCAGTACCGGCCATAACTGAGACCATGCTGGCTGTGGTACATGGACTAGCTGATGAACTGAGAGTGGATGGAAAGAGTGGAAGCACTGCAAAAGAGGAATGGCACTGTGAAGATACCAGTTCTTCAAGCTCTGACAATCACTCTGACCAAGAGAGAGAAGAAATTCATGTGAAAATTTGTGATAGAATTCAGAAGCTGACTGTAGAGCTGGAGGATATCAGAAAAACCTTGCCTAAGGTGGCCAACTTTATCAGACAGCGCAGGAAAGCTGAGGCGAAGGCCAGAACAGTGGACCTGATGGCCGTCCGATATGATGAAGTTCCACTTATTAAGGTGGACTATAAGGTTAGGAAGCAGTGGGAACCTCTCTCAAGTGTTATCTTGGATGGAGGAGCAGGAGTCAACATAATGGGAGTCCATCTCCAACAAAGAATGGGTATCACTAATATGAAACCAGCACCATTCAAAGTACAAATGGCAGATCATAGAGTCGTACAGGCGACGGGTATGATTGAAAATATGCAGATAAGAGTTGGGAGGGAGAAATTCAAAACCAGTTTCCTAGTTCTGGATGTGCAAGGGGCATATGGGATGCTACTAGGGCGTCCATGGTTGAGAACAGCACATGATGTTCATGACTATGCAAACCAAACATTAACCATAGAAGGGGCTAGTGGCAGAATCCAAATCCAGACAAACAATACTAGGAGCTGGAGAAAGGAACTGAGGCCGAAGGAGTTATATCAGAAGTACAGGGCCAAGAAGATCGAGCGAATGTTAGCGGCAATGAACATATTCCATTTGGCAGAGATTGACTTGAATGCAGTCTTGCTCAATAAAGAGCAGGCTGACAAGCAGAAAAGACAATTCCTTGATCAGTTTACTGAAGTCAATACAGGGGAAAGAACAGTTCAGCTAACTGGAAGGATGGTGGAACCAGCTGATATTGGTATGGTAGAGGAACCAGTATGTTCTGAAGAGTACCCAGTGGATCAGAATACATATTCAGAAATGAATGGACCATCCTGGGATTACGCGAAAGAATCGACCAAACGAAAAAGAGGTGGGCCTAATTGGTTGCTTCCAGACGACCAAGAAGTGGAAGAGTGGAACCTAGGATCAGAGGATAATACTAGGATGATTAAGGTCAACAAGAACCTCAACCCGACAATGAAGGAAAAGGCATGGAAAATGTTCCAGAACTATAAAGATGTGTTTGCCTAGGAATATACAGATCTGAAGAGAGTAGATTCTGAAGTATGACAGCACCGAATACCGCTGAAACCAAATGCTAGGTCAGTACGACTGCAAAGATACCGGATGAACCCCAACTATGCAAAGAAGGTCAAGGAGGAGATTGATAATCTTCTCAAGGCCGAGTTCATCACAGAAGTGGCAAGTAGCGATTGGCTATTTCCCATAGTCGTCGTTCCCAAGAAGAATGGAAAATTGAGAGTTTGTGTCAACTATAGGAAACTAAACGCCCAAACTATTAAAGATCCATTTCCCTTGCCTTTTACTGATATGTTGCTTGATGAGATCGCGGGATATGAAATGTATAGCTTCATGGATAGTTATAGTGGCTATAACCAGTTACAGATCGCTCCTGAAGATAGAGCCAAGACCACTTTCATCACTGAGTGGGGAGATTTCATGTATCTGGTGATGCCGTTTGGCCTGTGCAATGCACCAGCTACCTTTCAGTGGTGTATGATGGAGATGTTTAATGAATTCCTTCATCGGTTCCTCGCCATTTTCATGGATGACTTTACTGTCTATTCAGATGAGGCCTCAACAACACCTCCTATTCCTAGAAATGGTTTTCAAACACTGTCAGGAGAAGCGGATTTGTTTGAATCCATTCAAATCTGTTTTTCTAGTATGGAAGGGACAGCTATTGGGACATGCATTAGAAAATTTCGGAGGTCATTTGGAGGGCCTTGTAAGAAATTGTATTTCTCTCTCTAGAAACTTTTTTTAAAATGCACTTACCCCTTGTGAGTACGTCCAAAAGGACAACCAGACACTCTAAAAAGTAGATTTATATTCCCAATCGTCCTTGAAAACGATCACTTTTTATTTAATGTGAGTGTCTTTTTCAGGAGGCAGGTGCGGCGCATTCAATGCAGCTTACGTCATCACTAAAAGTTGAAAAGTCGCAAACTGTCAAAAAGTGATAGATTTTGAGGCTTTTGACACCACCAATGCGTCTGGAATGCCAAAATACCCTAAAAACGAATGTCTACTTGTCACATTCCGACATCCAGAGAGGCAAAAAATATCAAAAAACCCCAAAAAATGGGCTTTTTACTTAAGGCGCGCGAGGAGGCATTCTAAAATTCTAGAATGCCCCCCTGCGTGCCGTTAGTACAAAGCTCCTTTTAGTGATTTTTGGATACTTATCTTTCAAGAAAGCCCCTTTTTAGAGGTTTTTTGACATGTTCCTCTCAAAAAGCTCCCTAAAAAGAGGAAAAAAGGGGCTTTTTACTAACGGAGCGCAAGGAGGCATTCCAAAATTTTGGAATGCCCCCTCGCGCGTCGTTAGTAAAATGTTCTTTTAGGGGTTTTTGACATTTTTTGCCTCTTTGGATGTCAGAGCGAGGCAATTGGACATTCATTTCTAGGATATTTGGGCGTTCCGGACGCATTGACAGTATCAAAAGTTTCAAAATCTTCCACCACTTGATAGTTTTGTGACTTTTTGAGTTCTAGTGATGACGTAAGCCATATCAAATGCACCGCATCTACCTTCTGAAAAAGGTGCTCGCATTAAATGAAAGAGAGTGATCGTCTTCAAGGACCACTAGATTATTAAATGAGGAGAGGGACACCTTTTATATTTTTGTTAATATCAATCTATTTTTCTACGTTATGTAGGCTCTTCTCTCATTGGAGGAGCTTATTTTCCTCTCTCTTCCAAAAGGCCCTCCAAAAGACTTCCGAAATTTTCCAAAATGGAATAGAGATGGCCAATGACAAAATTCAGTGTGTTCAGCAAGCTAAAGCACCCAGAACTGCTTCAAAGTTGAGCTGTTTCTTGGGTTATGTGAATTTCTATAGAAAATTTATACATAAGTTTTCTTCTCAAGCAGTACCACTATATGAGCTTACAAAGAAGATCAGTAAGTTCAACTGGATTGCTGAATGCGAGGAGAGCTTCCAGAATCTGAAAAAAGCCATTACCAATAAACCAGTCCTTAGGCAGCCAAACTGGGATATTATTTTCCATGTACATGTAGATGCTTCAGGATTGGCAATGGGAGCAATATTAGCTCATCCAAACGAAAGAACAGATTATCCGGTTTATTTTGCTAGTCGCAGATTCAGTCAGGCTGAACAAGGCTATACAACTACTGAGAGAGAAGCCCTTGGAATGGTTTTCAGTGCTACAAAGTTCAGGCATTACTTGTTGGGAAAGTTATTCCATTTTTATGTGGACCATCAGGCTCTTCTGTTTCTGATTAATAAAGTCATTATTCAAGGCAGGCTGATAAGATGGATGATGTTCCTAATGGAGTTTGAATTCAGAATTTTCCATAAGCCTGGCAAAAACCATTGTGGAGCTGATTTTCTCTCAAGAAGTACGGAAGGGTATTCAGAATCACCCTTGAGAGATGAACCAGTGGATGCTGATTTATTTCAGCTAGAGACAGAAGAATCAGTTGATCTTGAATGGTATGATGTTTATCAATTTCTTTCCCAAGGTGCCTTTCCAGAGGATTGGAAGCAGAATCAGAAGAAAGCTCTGATTATAAAAAGCCTGAAATTTACTATCATAGGAGGATTACTTTATCGACTAGGTGTTGATGGTATACTTCGACGATGTGTCCCTATGGAAGGAAGAATGCAAGTGATTTTAGAAGTGCATAATGGTGAATCTGGTGGACACTTTTCCAACAAAGTAACCTACAAGAAGATTCTGCAAGTTGGTATGTGCTGGCAAACACTGATTACTGATGTCAGAAGTTTTTGTAAAACTTGTGACATATGCCAAAGAATGGGTCGACCAACAACTGCAGATATGACTCCTTTGATGCCAATACAACCACTGGGAGTGTTCATGAAATGGGGATTAGATTTTATGGGACAGTTTAAGAAGGTTACCCCCAGGAAGAACAAGTACATAGTAATGGCTACTTGTTATGTAACCAAGTGGGTGGAAGCTAAGGCTCTTCCTGACAACACATCTAAGTCAACTGCAAGGTTTCTATTTGAGAATATTGTCTACCGATATGGATGTCCAGTAGAGATTGTGACCGATCAAGGAACACATTTTATCAATGACACTATGGAAATCCTATTGGATATGCTTTCAGTCAAGCATCGGAAATCTACTCCTTACTATCCCAGATGCAATGGACAGGCTGAAAGTAGCAACAAGACAATAAAGACTATTCTCACTAAGGTGGTGCAAAAGAAACCAAACAAGTGGGATTTGAAACTTCAGACTGCTCTATGGGCTTATAGGACAGCTTATAAGGTCACTACTGGAATGAAACCATTCAGAATGGTGTATGTCACTGAAGTTGTGGTTCCTATGGAGTTTGTGATCCCAAGTCTGAGAATGGTTGTGAAGTATGGCTTAAACTTCAACCATAATCTTAAAAAATGGCTAGATGAAGTGATGCAGTTAGATGAACTCAGGCAACAGGCAACAGGCTATGTTGGAACAAGAAATTGTTCAACAACGAAGGAAGCACTGGCATGATCGTCGAATTAAAGTTCGGGAATTTCAGAAAGGAGATTTGGTGCTTCTATATCAGTCTAGAATGGGTCCAAAGAAGCCAAACATGAAGATTGCCTGGGCAGGACCATTTGAGGTAGATTGGGTCTTCTCCAATGGCTAAGTCAGACTGAAAGACTTATCTGGATTACTGTTTCCAGGAGTATATAACGGGGCAAAGATCAAGCTTTATTATTCAGAGGCTAGAGAAAATGGGCAAGAACAAGGTACTAAGGAACTGGGACTTGTTGATCAAGAGATACCAAAATCAGACATTTTTGGACTTTTTCATGTGCAACCAGTTCCAATTTCAGAACTAGTACCAGAAGAACCAGATCAGACTGATCTTAGAATCAGTACCAGTATGGTCGAGCCAGACTGGAAATCAGTCTAGTATCAGTGGGGACACACTTCTCAATTTTTAAGCGCCCAACGGTCAGATGGCACGCCAGTAGTAATTATTTCAAGGATGGGTCGCAGTCTTGTCCAATGCATGCCTGCCACGACAATAGCGATGCACACAAGTCTAGGAAAGGCGAGTGGTGGAGCTTTTATGGCACGGACACGTATAACAGTCAGGAGAGTTAGCATTTTTCCTCACAAATCCCCTGCGCGACGCTTTCCTCCTGTTAACCATTCGCCATTGCCAAGCTCCGAGGTTTCTTCGCTACAGCCTCAAACCTTGACCTCTGAAGAGACAGTTAACTGTCAGCTAGCTTTGCCAACGACACCAGGGGATGGCTTTGACACGACAAGTAAGTCTTCTTCTCCTTCGCCTGTTTCATCGTCTTCACAGTGTATGGGTAGAAGGAAACGCTCAAAGAAGATGCAGGAGTCTCTTGAGGAAACCTAGGCCATAGTTGATGCTGCAAAGGCAAGCCTTCCCATCGTACCGTACAGTAAAATCCAGTGTTATGTATTCACTGACCAAGCAATGACTCTGCTACAACTATGGGATCTCCGAGTTGTGTTGCAAGCTACAAGAATTGCTTTTGACGCAGACATCATCAAGCAAGTTCTTGATTCTTTCGACGCTGAAGATGGCAGTGCCATGGTAAATGGTAGAAAGGTGTTGGTGACATCAGAGACCATAGCTTTTGCATTCAAAATTCCCAATGAACCCAAACCATCTGTGGCAACTCCACAGCAGATAAGTATAGCCTTGAAGGAGGATGAAGCGGCTAAACGTAAGCGTAAGGCAAGTGGTCAAGGAGTTCCAGTAGCAGGACTGGAAGCTTCCACTGCTTACAGGTTTGTAGCCGAAGCAGTAAGCCTTAAAAACAACCCAACGTATGTCTCCGAAAAACTTTTTGCTATGCTATTGGCCAAGGTATTGGATCCAAAGGTTCCTATTAACCTTTGTCAAATCCTCTCGCACAATGTACTCCAACAAACTGCCAAGCTAAAATCTCAAAATGTTTTTAAAGCTTGGTATGTTTGGCAATTTCTGTATTGGGCCACTGCTGCAGATGTTCATGAGCAGGTAAAAAAGGCTTGGAGTGCGAAGCTGATTTTTGAGCCCAAGAACATTGAGCTGTCCTCAGACGACAAAGCAACGGACACTCAGACTACTTCAAGAGACTTGAAAAGAAAAGCAACTGAAGAACAGGCTGGCAGTTAAAGAAGCCAAAGACTACACTAACAAAGAGCAGTAAGTTTTTGAGGCAGATAGAAAGCCAGGTCAAGACAGTGAATACCGAGAAAGCTGTAGTGAGCCAGACAAAGAAGCAATCTACTCAGAAGACTGTGCCTAGCCAATCAGTAGCACAAAGTGCATTTGCTACTAGTTCTGGAAAAGATCAGGCCAAGGCAGCCACTTTTGAGAAGATAGCAGACTAGTCAGTGGACAAAGGCAAGAGCCACGTGGACAAAGGCAAAGGTCCAGCTTCTTCGACTCTGCCAAGTGGAGTTTCTACCCCAAACACTGAACACATTCTGCACCTGGTGAAACAGGACAAGTTACAGCAAATGTAGACCCATCAATTGAAGGGCATCTTCTGCTACGCAAAGCTGTTTATGCAACTTTACCCTACATGGCTCCAGTGACAATATATGAGCCTACTGATTCTCATCCAGCTACAATTAAAGACAGATGTTCAGTTCTCATACAGTCTCTTGGAATACCATTGTCAGTTGTATGGGACAATTGATGGAGGCTGCTAGATCAGAAGATGAAGTGAAGAAGCTTAAATCTGACTTGAAGGAGGCTGAAAATCAGATTGAAAATCTCCAGAAAGCCCGGGAAGAGCAGAACATACAACACATGGTACTGGAAGCTCATTCAGAAAGGGTTAATGAGTTGTTAAACAGGAAGCTAGCTAAGGCCAAATCCGAGATAATGATCATCAAGAATCAATGAAATGAAGCACTGAGAGCTGCAGAACGGGTTGAAACAATGCTCAAAATGAAGCGGGTGGAATTCAACAACCTGTTCATTTGCCATACAGCTCTGAAGGACTCTTTTACTGAAAGATACATCTATAGCAGCTTGGCTGAAATTCTAAATCCAACAGGCAATGCTGTTTTCGATTTAGAGAAAGAAATCCTTGATGGAAAGTATGCAGAGTGATTTGCAGGACAAGGTGACTGAGTATAATGCTGCTATGATGAATCAAGCCATATTGGATTATATTGAGCAGCAGACTTCTCCGGATGAGGTAGAAGAAGACAAGGAAGATGAAGACAAGGAGGATGGAGCTGATAAGGAGGAGGATGACCACGAAGAAGGGCATACAAATGATGATGATGATGCCCCACCACCATCTCCACCTCCAAGACCTGGTAGTGGTGGTACAGGGCCAACTGAAGGAGGCCAGTCATGGCCAGACCAGCCAGGCCAGAATGAGGGCCAGCAGGAAGGACAGAATGAAGGGCATCAGTCGGGTAACCAGCAGACTGAAGAACAGCAGCCGAGTCACACTGGGAATCAGCCAGCTGATCAATCCTAGCTTAGTAGGGATGTTAAAGGAAAAATAAAGATGCAGGATGAGGGATCAAATGTTGCTGATCATCAACATTCACTATAGCTTATTACCCTGAATAGGCAATTGAGACATCAACAGGCCTCCATAACCAGACAATATCTGGAGGATGATGATCTCCTATCTGATTTGGAAATATTTCAAAGGCTATATATTGGAGCCAGGGAAATGGTGGAGCATTGGAAATCAGCAGCTTTCCATGATAAAGAAGCTTGCCATTTACCTGCGCATCCCTGTACAGTCCAGCTGCTGGAAAGAGTTCCTGAATGGATACTCACTGCTGACGAGAGAGTGACAAACGCACACTTACAATGACAGTCTTGCCGTGGAATTAGAACTTCTGCTGGGAAATAGACCAACTTACAGATGTATGAAGGATGTTAGGGAACAGCTAAAGGAAGTTTTGGTGCAAATGCAAACTGCCAGAGGAGTTTTGGATCAAAGCGTCAAAGCCATTCTTGAGGACCAGACAGCCACTAGCAAAGGACCTCAGACTAGAATGTCAGTCGGAGCACAGGTAACTGCTCTCTGAACATTGTTCCAGCTAGTGAGAATCACTAGAAAGATGATATTGCAAGAGAACTAGGCTGTCCTCAATTTTTTAGAATTCGTGCCAGATTCTCCAGTTCTCTTGTATGCTTTTCCAGCAAGAGAGACAGAGCTGCCAAGATTCTTTCTAGCACTGTATCCTCAACACCCAGAACCAGTTGATCGCCTTACATACTTCAAAATCACTGATGAGCTTCAGGATTGGTAGGAGCGATCGACTGTGGAATGGAAGACTTGGCAAACGCTGTTCAATGATGCTCTCCAAATCAATGATATTCAGGCACTGAAAGAGGAGATGCATAGGATCCAGATGTGTATGGGCAAGTGGAAGATTCAAATCAGAGGTCTGACCAGGATTACTAATCAACTGCTACAACTTACAATCGAATCTTCTAAATTGCGTGAAAAGGATATTGCAGCAAAGCCGGGTCTGGCACCATAGTATAGGGAGATGGCTGAGATTCTTTTCGAAGCTTGAGTCAAAACTAATCAGCCTCTTCCAGAAGGATGGATCCATACTGCTTCGCATTGTCATAAGCTGGCCAAAACCAGGATTAGCAAGTGCAGGCGTACACTCTATGATCCCGACACCAAAACCTATCATTCTCTCACACCTTATGAAGTAGAGATGACCACCGAAAGGCGGGATCAGCTTGAGCAAGAGGCCATTTACCGACTGATTCAGAAGGAGAATGCTAGTACTAGGACTTCTCAGGCACCCTCCAGGTCAAAGGGCAAACGGAAGACGGTCCAATGGAAGGATACTAGGTAGTTCCATCTCAGAATTCAGTGGCGACTTTTCTTCCTCAGCGGGCAGGTGGAGATGAGAGCTCTACCTTGGCCTGATGAGAGCTCCACCTTGGCCTTGTGAGAGCTCTACCTTGGCCTTTTCAGCTGCCTCTCGTAGTCCCTTGGCCTTTTCAGCTGCCTGTCACAATCTTTGTATGGCCACTCTGTCAGTGGTCAAGCCAGATTCCCACATCAGAACCAGACGGTGGATTTTTCAGTCTCACATCAGAATCAAACAGAGGAATTTTTCAGAAATTTTAGAATCTTGCCAAAATTCAAGAAAGAAGGGAAGGATGTAGACGGCTGGATAGTTCACTATGTGGGAACGTCTTCTTAGGAGATGGGCAGCGAATTACTTAGTAGTTACTATGTTAATTACTACAGTAAATCCAAAGTGTATAAATAGGGCCCATTACATTGTAATCGGCTTGGCAATTATTATCATTTGGGTTAGCGTTTTGGCTACACTTGTACTTGAGAATCATTGGTAGTATTGTCGGCTGTACTCTCTCTTTGTAAATCAGATTCGCTATAATCTTGATCTGTAATTCCAATTATGGCATATATTCCAGTTACACTTACTTCTCGTCCAGTCTTCTGAATATGAATCTGAACCTTATTTCCAGTACATAAGTCTGATTCTTATTTCAGTATCCAAATTCCAGTCTAGTTTCTGATTCTTGTCCTGTCCATTGTCTGAAATCTTCCTACACTAGTAGCTAAAATCTTCTAACACTGGAATTAGCTGTCTCAAGAGATCAGCTCCAATTCCAGAGGGGGAGAACACGAAAGAGAGAGGTAAGGGGAGAAAACAAAGAGAGATTAGGTTAAGATTTAAATTAGATTAGGTTAGATTACATTTAGATTTATGTTTATGTTGGGTTTAAAATTAGGTTAGATTTAGATTTACGTTACATTAAGATTAGGTTAGATTTAAAATTAGAAAAGTATTAAATATTAGCTAGCTATGTTAGATTTAAGTTAGATTACATTTAGGTTTAGGATTTAGGATTGGATTAGATTTAGGTTTATGTTGAGTCTAGTATTAAACTAGATTTAGATTTAAGATTAAGACAAGATTTAAAATTCACTAGATTAAATGTGATATAAGTTAGATTACATTTAGGTTTAGGTTAGATTTAAGATTAGATTAGATTAGGTTTATTTTGAGTTTAAGATTAGATTAGATCTAGATTTATATTCGATTTAAGATTAGATTAGATTTAGGTTAGATTTTAGTGCATGTCAATGAAGGCGCGCTTTGCCCAAAGAGAAAACACTAGTTACACAACAATATGTATATTCCCATCAGAATCTGACACTAATTAACTCACACACTAACCATATTCAATTAGCCGTGAATCACCACATGTTCAATTAGGTTAGATTAAAGATTATATTTTGGATTGAGTTTTTATATTAGAGTCTACCTTCGAGATTACAATAAAAAATTAGAGTTAGACGAATGGTGATCCCTCTGTTCCTCTCTACGGATGTGACCTTAAGTTGGAAAGCTTTCAATGGCATGATACTCAGATTGGAGGCCAACATGTAATGTGATAAGTAATCCCTCAAACAAAGATCTACTGTGAAAAGATGTTACGATGTTGTGAAATGCTAAAGCTAGAGAAGAGGCAAAGGGGTTTTTTCTACTACAGCACTATCATGTAGACGTAGGTGTGTAGATTTCTTGTACCCACAAATATAGGCATTGACCAATAAAGACGAGATTATAACCCGGTGGTTCTCATCTTCGTGCACCTCTAGACCGAGGTGTACGGGGATTGGACATGAGTAGAGAATGTGAGGTCGTTTACAGTGTGAACAAAGAGAGAGAGAGAGAGAGAGAGAGAGAGAGAGAGAGAGAGAGAGAGAGACGGAGGATGCCAATAGAAGATTAAATTTATGTCCAGGTTATAAGGTTTTTACCCTCATTATGAGTAGCGACGAGCATGTGGGGCCGTCCAACCGAAACATCTATCCCTCAATAAGGATCTTATGTCCTTGTAATCAATGCAAGCATGCTCTGCAACGGACAAGACGCGTTTCTTTGCAACACATTCAAAAATTTGGCGAGTTCGATCCATCTATTATAAATCGAGTTGTTGCCAATTATAACTCGTTGGACTCTGACGCTGGCCAACAGGCAGCAATCTTGCAACCCAATAGACGTGTTCGTAGGCGCTTTGGTCAAGCAGCATACATGAGGCCACAAGATGTAGCCTCTGACAGCTCGGAGGATGATCATGCAGATCACATTCCCAACGAGGCAATGTTTGAACCCGAGATCAATGAAATGATCGAGACGATCATGGATTCAGAAAGGCTTATCTATGATGATATGAAAAGTGAAGCAGATACACCATTGTATGATGGAGCACGTGTCTAGATTGAAAGCGCTCCTGGTTCTTCTCAATATGCAGGCAAAGTTTGGATGGAGTGACACTAGAATCATAGCGCTTTTCAAGTGATCTATTACAATGTGTTTACTTTAATAAAAAACTCTAGATGTATAATGATCTGATAGATTACTTACACAATTGTACCGCATTTTTTTCGCTCTGTAGATTGCTCAAAGAGCACATACTTCCAGCTGATAATGTGATGCCAGATTCCAGAGAGGAAGTAAGAAAGATCTTGCGAAACTTGGGGATGGAGTACAATTTGATTCACGCTTGTCCTAACGACTGCATTCTTTTCAGAGGGGAATACATAGACATGGAGAAGTGTCCGAAATGTGATTCCGAGAAATATCGAGTAGATCTCCATGGAACAAAAATTCCACAAAAGGTTTTGCGACATTTTCCTCTGCTTCCTCGCATCAAGCATTTCTTCAAATGTAAGTCCATGGCCGCCCTAGCATCATAGCATGAGGCTTGCCTTACTCCGTCAACTTCAGCGGCGGCATCATCTTGGATGATGAAGGCAAGAAGGTGATCTCGCGCATGCGCGGTCTTTTCTCTCAGGTATTTGGACACTACATACTAAACACTTGGAGTGAAGTACCAAGTGATTTAAAAGACATAGTCATTAGCATGCTGCATGACAAGTTTCTCGTTTCAACACAGGATGGCCGCTTCAATGAAGATCTGATGAAGGTTCGAATGCGCGAATACTGCAAGCATAAGCGTTCTAAAGTGCAAAAATCCATAAAGCATGGGTGGAACATACCAGATTGGCTGGCCAAAGAAGATTGGAAGAATGCAAAGAAAGCAACACGTGAGAATCCTGACAACTGGAAGCAACAAAAGAAGGCAGCCAAAGTGCGAGTAGAGGCAGGGAGCTCACACCACTTGGTGAGCGGCGGGTGGGCATCATTTGAGGCCGATTTTGTAAGTGTTTTCACATTGCCCTTTAGGTTTGATACTTTAGGGTTTAGGGGTTTCTAAATTCTAACATAATGGATTCTTTGTATGTTTTGACAGTGGTCGCTGACAGGATGTGACCCCACACCGTACGAGCATGAGTATGCAGGCTGGAAGGGCTTAAACGCCCTGATGGAAATTCTCAGCTCTCACGGCGACATGGTTAGTATTAGGGTTTACTCTTTTCTATTTGTTGTATGTTTATACCTTTTTTTTGCAGAATTCGACAGATACGCCGCTTGGATGCGATGAGACGTCTGATTAGACAACGTCAATCTAGCTGTAGCTAGAAAGCATTAGTTTCCTTTTATCATAGCATATGTATCATGAGATAACGTGTATACGTCTTTTTGTAACTATTGGAAAACCATGTATATTTTCTCAATAATGACAATGGTGTTGTAACTATTACATTTGCAAAGTTTAACAATCAAGTTATTTTGCGTATGATGTGTACAATTATCATTGATTTACTTTCATCAATTTACTTTTGTCAGTTTTGCATCTTCAAACAATACTATGGATGATGGAGTTAATGGTTATATTGTCTTGTGGGTGACTACTTTGGGTTTATACCTAAGCTTGCACTTTCTTTCAAAGGTGAATTTGGGCTTATCTTGGATTCATTTAGGTTTACTCTATTATTCAAACATTCAATATGGTTGATGGGTGGCAGGGCATTCAATGCCTTGCCACCAAAAAATTTTACTCTCGGGCGTCGCTCTGCAGCGTCGCTATATAAGACTCTGCAGCGTCGCTATGAACATTGCTATAGTAGCTTGTAAGCGTCGCTATGGTCGTCTCTATATGCGTCGCTTATAGCGACGCATATAGCATCGCTCATAGCAACGTTTCCGTATCGACGCTATTAACGACGGTCTTAGCCACTACAACAAAAAAGGGGACCTTCGATGCGCATATCGACGCACTCCGTTGCTATGTCCGTTGATATTAGTGTCCCTACCAAATCGTCGCTATATGCATCGATATGCGCATCGAAAGGTACTTTAATCGATGCATATTCCAACGATCTTAGCGACGACTTTAGCGACGCGCATAGCGACGACCATAACAAAAAAAAAAATCTTAGGCAGAGGACAGGTCGCTTGGCCTATGCCCAATGAAAAGATGGACATAGCCACAGCCAGACTGCCTGTCCTCTGCCCAAGAAAGCGAGCAGCACCAAAATCAATTGTGCTCCCGCAGAAATTTCGACAGAGTTCCCTTCGTTTTCACATAAACTTTTAAAAAAAACCCATATCATGTATACGCTTCCTACATGCTATCCATGTAGGATCATGAGATTTAAGGCCAATGAAAGAAATGAAATGAACTTTGTGCAAAACCATAACAGTACCAACTTAAAAGCATAACCATAACGAACTTAATTTGTGCAAAACCATAACCAAATTAAAACCATAACCGGCCATAACCACTTTGATCAAAACCATAATGTAGATAACCATAACCATAAACAAAACCTGAACCATAACTATGTCTATACAAGAATAGGAGAAATAACCATGTCTATACAATGACAATGACAATAACCATAACCATAAGGAAAACAATAACTGTCTGAACAATAACCATAACCATATATGTCTATACAAAAAAGAGACACAGAAGCGTGTCTGTGTCTCTCAAAGCATATATATGAAATCCGGTCCACTGATGACTAGGCGTCACAACCTGCATATAGGACAACTCACAAAATTAGTATTGATATTACTTCACATATACTTACTTAATTAAATCAACTCACATATATTAACGTCTCACCTCAAGCGATCAGCGAGACTCTAAGGCCTCCCAGTCTACAGGCTCTCCTGAAGCATCAAGATCATTCAATACTTCATAGATACCTCTGCGATATCCATCTGACTCCTCCTGGCCTGTCGGGGCTCGATCCATCGCAAGATTCTACATTTATACAAAAATCAAAGTAATAAGAATACATGATTCATTGTGTTTTAAAAAACGCCATAGTTAAGATTGGATTAGAAACTCACAAACTCATAGGCGAAAGGTGTCGAAGCCTCCGCTGCCAAGATAAGATGTCCCCCTGGTCACCTGTCGTATGTGCGCGGCCTCACGCTGCTGTCTGAACCGCGTGTCCGTTGTCCGCTCATCCTCCCTGATCTGCAGCCACGTCTCGTGTGGGATGCCCGAAGGCTTCGGCGACCCGGTCCTGAAAGCCTTCCGAGCTGCATCTCGTCAATGTTTCACGGTGTCCCGTGAAACACCCTTGATCCACCTCCTCTGAACAGCCTTTGAACTCGGAGCAGGCTGGTACTCTCTCAGGATGGTCTCCACTATGTAACTGCCTTTGTCCTCATCCTGCTCAAGCCAAGGCATCAGAATGCTGGTCGAAAACTGCAGCTCCGCGAACTGGCGAATCCGCCGTCTCATCTCAGTCCCGACTCTATCCATGTCAACAGAACCATCTGCCCGTACAGTATAGAGCTTGGAGGCACTAGGATCGTGTGCCCCCCAAGGTGTCCGAGGTGTGCCAAGAGGTGTGTCGAGAGGTGTGCCTGGGTGGGAGGGGGGTCATGAGCGAGGAGGGGTCGAAGCATTTGTGGACCCTCCTCCACAACAACCACCACCTCCACCTGACGATCGTCGAGATCGGCGAGTGCACCTGTGCTGCAGAGATGGGGACGTACCCGCCTCTGCCCCACCCCTAGGTGTCGAAGCGGCCGTGATGGGAGAAGCAGGCGTCGTATCCGTAAGCGTCCCCCCCCCCCCCCATAGGTGTCCCCCCCCTAGGCGTCGGACCCTCGGGTGTGAAGCCCGGAGGCGTAGTACCCGTGCCTCTGGCTACCCAGTACTGAGAAGCCTCTACCATCTGATCAGGCGTCATCCGTGTGACCAAGCCCATGAATGCATCTGCACTCATAGAAGCGGGATTTGGAAACTGGTCTGCCATACTAAATTCCTGCACAAAGAAATTAAAATAAAGCGTCAGAACACAGTTGTTTAAATTAACTTTAAGCTTAATTTTAAATCAACGTCTTCACACAAACACTTACAAGCCTAGGCCTCGACGAGTGAGGCATCATTGATAAGATCTTGCACCATATCATCGTCTATCTCTAATTGCAAACATAACTCTACCCCAACTCATTCTGGCAGATTGTCTTCATCCATTGCATCTTCATCTACAAGTGTCAATTCTTCCTCGTCTGTGTCATCCCTCGTATATCTGTCAGCTTTCTCTGCCATACCTTTGTCCATCTCATCTAATGTCACAGTAGTATGGACGTCGTCTGACTGACTTTCCTCCAGGAGCTCTTGCCCTTCAAATACTTTTTTATTTCTTGGAGCAGCCTGAACCACAAACCACCATTGTCGCTATCGAGGGTTCGGTACAAAGACCACTTGCTCACAATGTTCGAGGAGAGCAAATGTGTCGCTCGCATCTGTCCAAACCTTTGTAGAATCTATTTTCACAAGTTTGTTTCCATCTCTGCATACCGTTGCATTGCGACCAGAAGTAATCACCTTGAACCACTTCACATCCAACAAAACATCTCAAACCGCTTGAAGCTTACTTTAAGGATATCTAACACCAGACCACAGTAATCCAAGTTGCTAGTGCTCTCATTCGTGTCTCTAGCACTGTCCCTGCTCTTTTGCATGAAACTAACCATTACCCCACTGTCAAACGTGTTTCTTCTGCTGTCAATTTGTTGTGTTCTGAAATGCTTTCCATGCGATCACAGTGCCATGTATGTATGATACTTCCAGTCACATCCAATAGCCAACTCTTCCTCTTTTAGAGATATGGATTCTCCGATCTGTCGAGCTGCTCTCACTGTCTTGTCCAACCATGCCATTGTAGGGAATTCAGGTAGAGGAGTGAGATATTCTGGCAAGGGTAAGCCTCTAGTCGTTCGGCTTCGCCTGAAATCATGTCGCTCCCTATTGCGTCTCTCTTTCTCTTCTTCATACCTTTCAAGCCTTTTTTGCATTGGTGTTGAATTTAGTATACATAACTTCATGATCTTTTCTCGCATGGCATCGTTCATTTTCTTCGGCACCCCTTGCCCTTGCGGCTCCTCTCCCACCAGTCTTGCATCCTCCTCATCGCTCCACAGTCGAGGCATTTCTAGGTCAGAAACGAATAGAAATTCGGTCGTCAATACAAGAGACTCTTGCACCAGCCATCCTTCTGCCATGCTCCCCTTTGGACGCGCTTTTTGGCCAACAAAACCCTTAAGTGTTTTCATGAACCGCTCTAGAAAGAACATCCAACGGCTGTGGACTGTACCTGCCACTGCAACCTCATCTACTACATGGACGAGCAAGTGCATTTGGATGGTTAGGCACCTGCAACTGCAATAGATTCCTCCCGTATCTCCTTGGAAGAGATCCAATGCACTAGCTCTGAAATCTTGTATATGCAGGTCCGCACTTCCTCCGTTAAACACCCCTTGATCGCAATTGGAAGAATGAATTGCAAGAACTTATGCCAGTCGTGCGATTTCAATCCTGACAGTTGATCGTCATAGGTGAATGCTGTCTTGAGACATCGCATATATCCTGTTGGCGTCCTGAACTCTGAAATCACCCTTTTAACTTGTTGCTCTTCATTTTTTAACAATACCCATGGCGCTCTTGGAAGTTTTGTTTGGCCAGCTGCATTGGTGAAAGGCCACAGCTCTGGCATCTTTTCAACTGACTGCAAATCATCTCGTGAAGCTCGATTGTCTTTCATTCCCATGATTGTCTTCCAGAGGAGCTCTCCCACATTCTTGAATATATGCATTGGATCCAGAAAATGGTTAATTAGTAGATCACCCCAGTACGGCAACGTATGGAGAATGGACAAACGTTTCATTCCTGAAACAGGTTGCCCCTCATGTTGCTCCCATCGACGACGCCACTCTTGTACATGCATAGGACAACATTCGACACGACCAAGCTGACCTTCACGCAAGTGATGGCCATCTGGAAGATAACGGTGGTGGCCTTGATAAATTGTCTTTCGAAGAGAGGCAGAATAACGCACATCCAAAGACTGCTTGCAAATTGGACATGCATTGTATCCCGAAGTTGTTAGCCCTGCATATATTAAAGCATGAATTAGGCCAAGGCAAAGTGCTTGCGAATAGCGAGAATTTTGTAAATCAAGAACCATTACCAGAAGCTTCTCCGTATCCTGGCCAATCATGCATAGTCCACATAAGAAGTCCATGGATCCTTGCATGATGTTCTTCTACTGGTTCAACCGCATCTGCTATGTCGATCCCATGCCATAACTCCTGGAGCTCGTCAACTAGTGGAGTTAGATAAACATCCATGTTTTTTGCCTTGAACTTACCAGGTACAATCAAGTTTAATATCAAATGACCCTTCTTGATGGCAAGCCATGGCGGGAGGTTGTAATTGATAAGGCACACAGGCCAAGTGCTCCATGACGAGCTTCTCAAGCCAAATGGATTGACTCCATCCATTGCCATGCCCAAACGCAAATTGCGTGGTTCACTCTTAAAATGTGGCCAGGTATCTTCAATGTGCCTCCAGGCCTTTGAATCAGCGGGCACCCTAAATGTTGCGTCAGTGGATCTATTCATAGAATGCCACCGCATCAACTTTGCACTGGAACCACAACGAAACATGACTTTTATCCTAGGAATAATAGGGAAATGCCGCAACACTTTAGCTGCCAGTGTCTCGCCAACTGCATCTTGTTTGTAGCGCATTGCTCCACAGTTAGGACACAACAGAAAATCTGCGAATTCATTGCGAAAAAGAATGCAATCATTTGGACATGCATGAATCTTGTTGTAGTCCAAGCCAACTGAGGTCAATAGTTGCTTTGCGTCTGGCCTGGAGGGGGGCATTTCATTGCCAACCGGGAGAAGTTGCTCCCGCAACAACCTGTTTAAGCCACATTAAATTAAAAAGCTCTCCAAGCACGTCACTGTTGCAATCGGAAAATCTCTTTTGTAAATTGCGTACCTAAACAAAGTAGTGACGCTTGCATCTGACCACCCGTACACTGGCTGAAGATTCGAAGATGCCAGACAAGTACAAAGCGTAGATATTTTGGCGCCTTCATAAATTGGTTGACGTGCCAACTTCCTCAACATGTCTTCAGGAGATATGCGCACGGCTTCTGGTGCTGCTTCGTTAGCATTCTCCTCGCTTGTCTGGAAGAAGGCATCTAGCATCTCCTCCATGCCGTCGTCTTCTGTCTGTAAGTCCTTTTCTGCTTCCATCCTTGGATCTATATTGGTCGGACCTTCATGCATAATCCTTTTTCTCTCTCTCTCTTAGATGTAGGTGCTATGTCGCAAAAATCAATGCCCGTTCCGTAGGAGTCGTATCCTAGATTCTGTACGGTTTCTTTAGCAAAATCTCTGTACTTGTGCACATGCTCATTACATATCCTACGCTTGCGCAGGATTTGATACTTGCAGAGCGTGCACGAGCATGCAATCTTTTCCTCCATGTTAGTTGATGACATTGCCATCTACAATGATTATGAATGTTGTTTTAATATATATACTCCTCACAATGTAAACTACCTCGCATTCTCTAGTCTTGCCTAATCTCCATACACCTCGGTCCAAAGGTGTACAGAGATCAGGACCACCGGGTCAAAATCTCGTCTTTATTGGTCAAATCCTATATGGGTAGATACATACGTGCACTCCCAGGTGTACATGGTAATGCATGTAGCGGGCAAAACCCCTTTGTCTCTTTTAGTTCCATAGTTTCTTCTATAGGGAGAGAGAGAGAAATAGAGAGAGTTTTCATCCTTTTCACACATGCAATTGGTCAGCCAACCTAACTCTTTCTATCTCTCTTTCTCTATCTACTATCTATCTCTCTCTCTCTCTCTCTCTCTCTCTCTCTCTATCTCTGTAGCTATCTCTAGTTAATTCTCTCTCTCTCTCTCTCTCTATCTCTGTAGCTATCTCTAGTTAATTCTCTCTCTCTCTCTCTCTCTCTCTCTCTCTATATATATATATATATATATATATATATATATATATATATATCACTCTCTATCTCTTTATTTCTCTCTCTCTCTCTCTCTCTCTCTCTCTCTCTCTCTGTCTATGTACCCTATCTCTCATTCTTTCTCTCTCGCTCTCGCTCTCACTATCTCCCTTTCTCTCTCTCTTGATCTCGCTTTCTCTCTCTATTTTCCTATTTCCCTATCTCTCTCTCTCTCTCTCTCTCTCTCTCTCTCTCTCTCTCTCTCTCTCTCTCTCTACTTCTCTATCTCTCTCTCTCTCGCTCTCTCTCTCTCTCTATATATATATATCACTCTCTTTCTCTCTCTCTCTGAGTCTCTCTCTCTCTCTCTCTCTCTCTCTCTCTCTCTCTATTCCCTATCTCTCTCTCTCTCTCTCTCTCTGTCTCGCTCTCCACTTTCCTCTCTCTCTCTCTCTCTCTCTCTCTCTCTCTCTCTCTCTCTCTCTATATATATATATATATATATATATATATATATATATATATATATATATATATATATATATATATATATATATCACTCTCTTTCTCTCTCTCTCTCTCTCTCTCTACTTCCCTATCTCTCTCTCTGTCTCTCGTTGTCTACTTGTCTCTCTACGTACTGATCAAACGAGCGACTGAGCTAGGGAGATCTAGACGCCCACAATTGCGGAGGCCAGACTACACAACATCGACAGAGGCTGCATCAGATAATCCAGGTCACTTTGGCTCGACATGCAAAACGCCCGGTCAGACTACTGACCATGGAGGAGATTGATGAGGTCCGTCAGTGACAGATGCTAGATCTCCTATGATCTACCTATCCCAGCTAGCTGTTTTAGCTGCTTAGTCCACACCCAGCAGTTTAGGATTCCATAATATTTTATTTTGTCATCTTGTTATTCTGACTTTGTATCAGATCTACCACATTGTAACTTTCTGGTCTCATAGGTCACTTTGGCCTTTTGAAGAGTTAATATAACATTTCATTTCATTTCTTTCTTTAATTTTAATTTTTTACGCAAACCATAATTCTCTCTCTCTCTCTCTCTCTCTCTCTCTCTCTCTCTCTCTCTCTCTCTCTCTCTCGTTTTAATTTCCTACGCACATTTTTCTCTCTCTATCTCTCTCTTTAATTTCCTACACGCACACACACTTCTCTCTCTCTCTTTCTCTCTCTCTCTCTCTCTCTTTCCTACACACACACACACACACACACTTATCTCTCTCTCTCTCTCTCTCTCTCTCTCTCTCTCTCTCTCTTTCCTACACACACACACACACACACGATGTGGAGAGAGAGAGAGAGAGGGGTTGGGGGGGGGGGGGGGGGGGGGGGGGAGAGTGCCATAATATCTGCTGCACAAGTTTCGTCCAAGATCTGAGCGCGCGCGTTGAGGGCGAAAATAGCCCCTGCGCGCGGGTTTGCCTTTCTTTCCCCCAATTTTTTAGCGTCGATATGTGCGTCAATAAGCACGTTGATATACGCATGAACATTTTTCTCTTTCTACGCGTATTTCCACCTCCATATCGCATATCGACGGTGTGTAAAAACATCGATATAGACGTAAAAAAGTACGGACATCGATATATAGGGCGTTGATAACTTTGGATTATGTTGTAGTGAGCGACGTCAGAGAGTATAAAAATCCAATGTATTTTCGTCGCTAAAATCGTCACAAGTGCATATAACCTCTTGTAGTGTTTATTATCCACAAACTTTACAACAACACAAAGTCTTACTAATGCAGATATAGACAATAGATTCTTCTTAATCCTAGGCACAAAAAATACATTAAAAAGTGTAAAGAATTGCCATTAATTGTAGTGAGCACAATCTCTCTTTGAGCTAGATAAGGGACATTGCTGGCATGAGTGGTAGTATTCCCATTAGGCACAACATTAGGAGAAGCAAATAAATTATGATGATCTGTAATGTGCATGAATGATGATATGGTAGTGACTTTGTTGCAAGAATACAGCTTAAAAGGAGTTGAAGGGAACGTAACACAGGGTGTAGTATTACTTAGTGCGTAAGTACAAAGACAAGTTACCCCTATGATGGGGTGAAGCAAAAGTCAACTCTTGCCGATAGGCACCATAATATCCCATATTGAGATCCACGTATTTGAGAATGGGTTTGCACATATCCCATAGAATACACACTTTCACATCCAAGCTTGGCCTAACTCGTTGCATCTTTGGAATAAAAAGTACCCGGACCATAAGGTTAGCAATAATACCCACATGGCCCCGAAGCTAGAGAGGAAGGCTCTTAAGCATGACCCACACAGGGCAAAAGTTTATAATTCATCTGGGCAAAACTTAACCAAGCACGGCATTGTGTAAGCAAAGAAAGATGCCCCTTAGATACCACCTCTCATATCCACAAGCTTTGAGAGTGTATTCCGACACCTGGGAGCCCCCGTAGGGGTGGACGTAACCCACAGGAAAAAGGGAGTGTATTTCGACACCTGGGAGCCCCCGTAGGGGTGGACGTAACCCACAGGCAAAGATTGCAATGGGTCCTTGAAAAAATAAGGTCAAAAATGAGAAGATGGGAGTTTGTTCTCCTCCCCTTCCAAAGCCGGATTAGAGTGATTAATACTTTTATGATCCCGTATATTGCTTTCCTCAGCCCCGTGCTCAAGATGGCTAAGTGTAACTGGAAAGAATTCTTAAAGCCAGTGAAAAGGTTTCTTTGGAAGAACAACACGAAAACCTCCCGGCCATGGCAGTGGGCTAGATGGGAGGTAGTTGCTCGCCCGGTAGACCAAGGAGGGCTCGGCATTCTTAACCCTGTATCCCATGCTGAGGCCCTTTGTGCCAAATTTATGGTCTCATTGGCTAAACAGGACCAAACTTGGGCTATCATGACCAAGGAAATGCTTGATGCAGTAAAACTGGGATCGAAAGGGGGAAAGTGGAAGGGGGTTGTGATGCACGACAAACTCCTCGCCCCGAAGTGGTATTATCTTAGATCTGGAGGACTCTCAGGGGAGCTAATGAGGAAATGCAAAAGAGCAGCTGAAGTTTTGGAATGGGGGGAAGCAACCAGATACTTTACGAACTCCATTTTGCACTAGTCTCCTTGGCTCTCTAAAATATTGGGACCGTCGCAAAGCCCCTATTGGATAGAAATGGCCAGGAATGTGAATAATAAGGGGCTCGTCCGACTAGAGCAATTCTGGGATGGCAACAGGAAGTGCTGGAAAACTGTTGTCTCTTTAGCCATCCAATTCAACTGAATGGCTTTGAGATCTTACTAGTCTGCAGGGTGATGAAAGAGCTTAATAAGGTGGTGATGCCAATTTTTGAATCCAACTTTGAATGGGACGCTTGGAGATGGCCGGGAGTAGCCTCTTTTGGAAACCACATTCTAAAGGCATTTACCATGCATTAATGCACGAGGTTAACTGGGGTAGCCCCCTCAACAAATTATGGAAGAGGAATTGGACAGAAAAACGGTGGGAGGGAGTCATGGGGAACATCTAGAAGCCAAGGTGGCCTCGGTATATGAAGATATTTCTGTGGAAAGTGATGTGGGGTGCTCTGCCGACGAACGTAAAGATACAAGAAAGAGGAAGATATTTCTGTGGAAAGTGATGTGGAGTGCTCTGCCGACGAACGTAAAGATACAAGAAAGAGGAATCGGGTCCGATCGCCGCTCGGGGTGCAGAATAGCTAGTGAAGACCTAGCCCACCTTTTCATGGGATGCCAGGCAATCAGTGGCATGGCTGGGAAAATATGCAAGTGGATTCAAAGGACATGGCAAATTAAGTTCTTCAAGACTGATCTGTTCTTTGGTAGTAACAGGTTGGGAAGTCATGCTCTTCTTGTCTGCACTCAAATAATCAGGTACTACTTCTTTCACCATATTTGGCAAGCAAGGAACCGCCGTGTGTTTGAGGGGGATCTGGCTCTGGCAAGCTTTTGTGAAATTATACAAGAGAGCAAAGTGACGATCCACAGGATCGGAGGCAAACAAGCCTTAGAGGACTAGTCTAGAACAATACATGTCATGATGACATCTGGTAAGAAGTAAAGCCTAGGAGTAGTTGTGGTTTCCCTGTCAAGCAAAAAACTTGCAATCCTTTGACCCTCAAGGCTCGGTCTGAGCTCGAGGTTGGTGTATATTTCTGATGTTCTTAATACTATCCACTAACAATTGTGAGTTTTGCAAATATATATATATATATATATATACATACATACATACATATACATATACATATACATACATACGCTCCTTAGAAAATGTACTTCTACAATGGGACGAATAAGGGGGAGAGGAGAGGAGAGGGGAGGGGAGCTATAGTCGTGCTAAAACTTAGAAACGTTGATGCACCACGGTGAAAAGTTGAAATCTTATAGATAAAGGGATTCATGATAGATAGTTCTTTTTTGCCTCTTTAAAAAAAAAAAGCCCTTAAGAAATAAGGCATTAGAGAGTGCATTCGTAGAAGGTTGATCCCATGATGTGAAATATAACAACATTTTAATTTACAAAAGAACCTTTTGATTTAAGGACTCTTAAAAGTACGTTTTATTAAATTGTTCTATTATTTTTTATGTCTACTAGGTTTATCTTTTCTTATGAAGTCATCAAAATATTATTTTGTTTTAGTTTGTCAATGTCTCTCTTTATTTTTATTTTTTATTTTTTTAAATTTGATTTTGTTTTAGAATGTCAATCCGATACTTTCAGCTTGTTGTTTAATTGGGCCCATCATAACATATAACATATAAGGCATTTGTGATTATATGAGTATGTCCTACAATTTTTTTTTCATTTCTTTTCATGAGAATAAGCCAAGATGCTTTTGTAAAAGTTTGAATGAAACGTAAACTAAGTGGGAAAGGGAAAGGGAAAGGGAGGGAGGGGGGCAGGGGGTCGCGTGGACATGGTAGGTGTACGTGATAGAGAGAGGGAAACAGGGACATCTTCTCTATGTTCGAACCGGCAAATTTTTTTCGAGGGCACCAATGTTCGAGAAAAATGTGTCTTGAATTAATATTGTGGTATTTTCAATCTCAAAAATGTCGGTTGAAGGCAAGGAGAAATGGAGGAAAATAATGTGAAAATGCAAAAAATAAACATAAATTTATAAAGAAAAAATACCCCTCTAATTTGTAGAAATTCTCAAAATATCCCCATTATATATTTTCTTGTGAATTTCCAAAATGCACTTCAAATTTTCCAAAATTCGCATAACACCCTTGGTTGTGAGATTAAATATCTCCAAAAACAAAAAAAAGTGTAGGTTGTCGTAAGATGACTCATTGTCTATCATTAGAAAATGCTAAAACTAGAATTTCGGTTTGTTATGTAGGCTTTGGAGATGAATTGCTTTGTTATTTTCCCCTTTGTGAAATTTCCTCTTCGCAATTTGCAAATTCAAGGAAAGGAATTTTGTATGCTTGGAAAAATAAACGTGTCGATGTTAGATTTTTTGTGTGGGAAGGAGGGTGGTGACGCCTGGAGACAGAGAAAGAAAGACATATGAGCCTAGGGTTGTAGTGACGCATGGAGTCACTGTGTTTGTGGCCGTTGATGAAGTTCATAAGGACAACACGCAGTGCGTAGCTAAAAACGACGGCGATAGGGATGCTTGGTCGATGAAGGTAGAAATCGCATTGTATGGTTAGTCCGCTTCAGGGGAGCCTTCGATGCCTCTGCGCTTTGTTGCCTCCGCAGTCCTGCCCACTGTGCATACACATTCACGACCTTTCCTTCACTCTTGCCTCCACTCAAGGGAGCCCTGACAAAGCGCGACCTGTGAGATTCTCGAAAGTGAGAGAAGCTCACCTCAGGGAGAGCTGCGAAGCATAGCGACGAGAGGGAGGGGGCCCATAGCTCATAGAACAAGAAGGGCAAGTGAGCATGGCCAAAGGAGGGCTGCAGGATGCGAGGCGTCTAGAGCAGAGGAGGACACCAGGACACGAGGGAACTGGGGCATAGCAGAAGCATTTGATTTCAACAAAACTAGGAGAAGGAATTTGCCAGTCTAATTAACTAATGTTCGTCGAATTGACCCAGAATGTCAGTATGAGTACTTGGATAATATAATTCTATGTCAAAACACAATAAAAATGACATGTAATTGAAGTTCTCATCGAGACTTACTCCCCATAACTCTTGTCTCCCCTCAACTTCCAACAGTCTTGTTTGTTCTCATATATTGAAGGGTGGATATGCAAAGTGTGTTTTTTTGGATTAAATATTCTCCAAATTGAAGAAAGTGGTGGTCCTACATAACAATTACATAACATATGGTGTTTACTAGATCACAATTGTGTTTATGTGACCATTCTATTGGTGCTCCTTCTGTGGCTCCCAAATATTCCAAAACTACATGTGGTGTTTACTAGGTCAGAATTCCTAGCACTGCAGCTCGAGTGTTACTCCATCTGCAGACGTGTTCCACCCATCATCCATGGCCTCTCCAAGACCAACGCAAAGGTTGCCCTATCGTCTCGTGTACTATGCCAGTCTCATCAACCCATGCACGGTGCATGCGCCCCCCTCCCCCGACCCATCCAAGTCCACCTTTGTCATCGCCTTGAAAGAAACCTCACAAAAATTCTCCAATCGGCCAAGGCAGGCGGCCAATATCCGCGTAAAATGTGTCTCCCGCTTGTCCCTGCATGTCTCTGCTCGCACCATTGCTCGCACCATGGGCCTCACCTCCCTGCCGCTCTCCCTATTTGTCTGGGCACGTACGGACGTTAAGAAGTTCGGCATCAACCTGTGTCATCGCCAGTACACAAACGAGAGAGAGAGAGAGAGAGAGAGAGAGAGAGAGAGAGAGAGAGAGAGAGACCCCTTGCGCCTGTAGTGCACTGTCGACCGTAGACAAACGAGAGAGAGAGAGAGAGAGAGAGAGAGAGAGAGAGAGAGAGTTTGCGCCAGCTCACGTTCTTTCTCTAGCACCTGTCGCGCGGCCTTTGCACTCCCAAAAAATCCTCCCACTCCCCTTCGTCTTTTCAACCATTTCCCAAACACGCCATCTTTGTAGATACCCTTTAATGAAGTCCAACAAAAAATTGTAGCGACATACCTTATGTTTACATGACCATTCTACTAATTGCATTTATTCCAACCGGTGCCCCCTACTAGTGCTTCTTTTGTGGCTCCCATGAGATGTTTCAAGACTTCAAATTTGTTATACCACACTCAAATTATCACTCCAAAAGAAATTGTATACAATTGTTTGGAATATCATCTTTTGGAGTGCATTTGATTGTTAGATACATCCAAGAGTCCATGGGTAAGGAGGCTTTGAGGTTTTTTGCTCAGATTTATGGGCTATAGATCTAATTTTGATAGAAATCTTTGGTCCTTAGAGTAAAGCACACCTTGTGTGATTGTAGCCTACATGTAACAATGGACTTATTCGAATCCATGACTTTGTTTAGCCAGTGCAACTTCATCAACAATGTCCAAGTGTATTCTTGTTTGCAAGTTCGTGTTAGGAAATAAGACGTAGCTAAATAGATAATTGAGCAGATTACTTAATGGAGAGAGACAGATTTACATACGTGAGATTATAGAGTAGAGTAGAGAGAGAGAGAGAGAGAGAGAGTACACACGATATACGTGGTTCACCCAATGTGGGCTACGTCTATGGGAAAGCAGCCACTCAATGGCTTTAGTACTTCAAAACAAGGAGTAGTTTACAAAGGGATTATACCATTAATGGAGCTCCCGCCTTGCTTCACTCTCACCACCTCACACTCACCTTGTTGCATCAACTTCACACTCTATGAAATGTGTGTAGAAATGGCCTCTTTTTATAGGCCAAAAGGGATGCCCTCTCTTATGAGAGGCAGCCATGTGTAGCCGCCCTTGTGCGAATAAGTCCAAATCGGACCCTCCAATCCGCCCATGTGTGGCCGCCCTTGAGAAGACAAGTTCGCTTTTGAATTCGGCCACCGGCCACCGGCCATTGACTACTGACCACCGGCCACCGGCCAACCGACGGTTGTTTTCCGACCACTTTCCGGCCGCCGTCCGGCCATAATATTCCGGCGAGGAAAAAAAAGTCTCGGGGGCTTCCGCCCCCGAGGCCCCTAAAGTTGCCCCTGATTCTTGACTCTGAAAATTTTGGTTTTTGGTGAGTGATTTTCCTTCACGCACGATGGCTTCTCCTCATAATGGGGGCCTTACAAATGTGCGCTTTTACCACATAAAATTACAAGGGTAAATCAAGCTCCATACTTAACAATCTCCCACTTGGAGACTGATCTCCAAACCAAACCTGTGATTGCTTTCCATTCTGGCTTCTTATCCTTGAATGCCGATTGAAGATGCGCAAAAGCTCAACTTCTCCTTGTTGACCACCTTTGTAAACATGTCTACAGGATTTTCACTTGTATGCACCTTTCCTAGCTTTAGTTGTCCCTCTTCCAAAAGAGTGCGTATGAAGTGATATCTCACCTCAATGTGCTTTGTCCTTGAATGAAAGGCTGAGTTCTTCGCAAGATGGATAGCGCTTTGGCTATCACTGTACAAGACACAATTGTCTTGTTTGAATCCAAGCTCTTCTAAGAATCTGTGAAGCCACATAATTTCTTTGCTTGCCTCCGTCATTGCTACATACTCTGCTTCCGTGGTAGAAAGTGAAACCACTTTCTGCAGCTTTGAAGCCCAGCTTACTTCTGTGCCTCCAATCGTGAACACATAGCCAGTAGTGCTCCTTCGAGTATCTTTGTCACTTGCCATATCTGCATCAGCATAACCTTCTAGAAAAATATCAGTTTCTCCAAAATACAAAGCATTTGTTGTTGTCCCTTTTAGATACCTAAGTATCCACTTCACAACTTGCCAATGCTCTTTACCTGGGTTGTCCATGAACCTACTCACAACTCCCACTGCATGTGCAATGTCTGGCCTTGTTCAGATCATAGCATACATTAGAGAACCTGCGGCTGCAGCATATGGAACTTTAGACATATAGGCTATCTCCTCTTGTGTCTTTGGACACATATCCTTCGTTAGTTTAAAATGACTAGCCAAAGGTGTAGAAACTGGTTTTGCATTTTGCATTGCAAACCTTTCTAGTACCTTCTTGTTGTAATCTTCTTGAGATAGCTTTATTGTCTTCTTCGTCCCGTCCCTTGATATTTTCATACCAAGTATCCTCTTTGTAGCACCTAAATCTTTCATTGAAAAAGATTTAGACAGCTCCTCTTTTAGGTCTTTGATGTCCTGCATGTTAGCACTTGCAATCAACATGTCATCAACATACAACATTAGGATGATGAATTTCCCATCTCCCAAATTCTTCGTGTAGACGCAGTGATCCGAGTTGCATCTTGTGAATCCGTGATCCATCATCCATCGATCAAACTTCAAGTACCATTGTCTTGATGCTTGCTTTAAACCATACAAGCTCTTCTTTAATCTGCAAACCATTTTCTCCTTACCTTTTACTTCATACCCCTTTAGTTGAAGCATGTAGATTTCCTCCTCTAAGTCACCATGAGGGAATGCCGTATTTACATCCATTTGCTCGAGATTTAGATCATGAGCAGCGACAAGGCTTAAGACAAGCCTAATTGAGTTCATTTTTACAATAGGAGAAAATATTTCATTGAAGTCAATACCTTTCTTTTGAGAAAAACCTTTTAACACAAGCCTAGACTTGTACCTTTTCTTCCCACCTTCTTCTTCCTTCACCTTGTACACCCATTTGTTTTGAAGTGTCCACTTACCTTTAGGCAACTCAACCAACTCCCATGTTTGGTTGCGATGTAGTGAGTCCATCTCCACTTGCATGCTCTTCGTCCATTCTTCTTTGGATTCATGTTGCATAGCTTCTTCGTATGATTCTGGATCTCCAGAATCTGAGATCAAGAGATGGTTGAAGGAAGGAACAAACCTTTCTGGAGGTCTACTTGCTCTTGTAGATCTTCGGGGAATAGGTTGAGGCTCCTCATTTGGTTGACGTTGTTGCACATTGTCACCGTTTGCAGTCCTTGAGTCTTCACCGTCCTCAAGCTCCATGTACTTATCACCTGTTTCTTTTGTTTGTTTTCTTTCCAAGTAATCTTTGTACATATTTTGTTTGTTAAAAATTACATCCCTACTCCTTAAGATTTTACCATCTTCAGGATTCCATAGGCGATACCCAAAGTCACCTTCTCCATAGCCAATGAAGAAACACTTTTTGGACTTTGCATCTAGCTTTGATCTTAGGCTTCTATCTATGTGCATGAAAGCCTCACACCCAAACACTTTGAGAAATGCATAATTCACCGGTTTACATGTCCATGCCTCTTCTGGAACTCCCCCATTCCATGCCGTTGAGGGTGACCGATTGATTAAGTACACAGACGTACTTACAGCTTCCGCCCAAAGCTCAAGCGGTAGTCCTGCATGTAGCCGCATGCTTCGTGCTCGCTCCATGATTGTCCTGTTCATCCTTTCCAAAATCCCATTTTGTTGAGGTGTCCTTGGGGTTGTCCTTTGCCTCCGAATGCCATTGCTAGCACAAAAGCTTTCAAAAGCTTGGCTGCAATATTCACCTCCATTGTCGGATCTGAGGCATTTAACCTTGGTACATGTTTCATTCTCCACAAAGGCTTTCCACCTTTGAAATATGGAAAATACATCAGATTTATTCTTCATGACATAAACCCATATTTTTCTAGTCGCATCGTCTATGAATGTTACATAGTACAATGAGCCACCAAGTGATGGTGTACTTGCAGGACCCCAAACATCAGAATGAACCAACTCAAGTTTTTTTATTTTTTCTTTCATTTCCTGATTTTTGAAATTTTACCCTCTTTTGTTTACCATAAACACAATCTTCACAAAACTCTAAGTCCACTTCTTTCAAACCTGGTAGAAGCTTCTTTGTTTGAAGGATTTGCATTCCTTTGGCACTCATATGCCCAAGTCGGTAGTGCCACACCGCACTGTCAACTTCTGTAGTTGCTACACAAGCTAAAGGTTGTGTGCTAACAGTACACAAGTAAAGTGTACCGACTTTTTCTCCCTTGGAAACCACCAAAGATCCCTTTAAGATCTTCCACCGTTTGTTTTCGAATTCAATGTTGTGACCTTCATCGTCCAATTGTCCTGTAGAGATCAAATTTTTGCGAAGAGAAGGAACATGCCTAACATCTTTAAGCTTCCATTCATTTCCGTTAGCAGTTTTGACAGAAACTGTACCTTTGCCGACAATCTCACAAGCTTCATCATCTCCCAAGTATACATACCCAAAATTACCTTTGGTGTAGTCTTGGAAATGTTGCTTGTGTGGTGTCGCATGGAATGAAGCCCCGGAATCTACTATCCAGGAATTAGACACATTGTCTAATGAGAGAATTAGAGCATCTTGCTCTACTTTACCTGCCACATTGGCCTCCGATGTTGGCTTGTTGTCTTGAGACTCTGTCTCCTTCTTCTTCTTGGACCAGCAATCCTTCTTGACGTGGCCCTTCTTGCCGTAGTTCCAACATTCAAGAACTGACTTTGTGCGTGACTTGCTCCACCTTGAGCGATCACGACCCTTTTGGTTTTTGAACCTCTCCTTAGGCCTTCCTCTTGTTTCCACTGACAGTGCAGCACTTGATGATTCCCCTGTGCTTCTCCTTCGTATTTCCTCGCTTAGGAGAACACCCACAACATCATCAAACTTAAGAGTATTTGTGCCAGAAATAGAATTACTTACAACCATCACAAGGCTGTCCCAACTATCCGGTAGAGATGATAGTATAAGGAGAGCTCGCACTTCGTCATCGAAATTGATTTTCACCGATCGAAGTTGACTTATGTTTGTGTTAAAGTCATTTAGGTGTTCTGCAACTGAACCATTCTCTGCCATCTTTAGATTGAACAAGCGCTTCATAAGAAATACCTTATTGGATGCCGATGGTTTCTCGTAGAAGTTGTCAAATGACTTCATCAAGTCCTCCGTGGTCTTCATCTCCGAAACATTGAAGGCCACCGTCGACGCCAAGCTTAACCGGATTGTTCCCAGTGCCTAGGACAATCCATGCTTCATCTGCCATTGTTGCGGGCTTCTTCGCAAGACCGCCTAGTGGCAAATAGAGGTCCTTCTGGTAGAGATAGTCTTCAATCTGCATCTTCCAATGTTGTAAGTTTTTGCCGTTGAACTTCTCAAATCTTGAGCTTCCCTTCCTCTGCCATAACTCCCACTCAATTCAAGGAATCCTTTCCTTGAGATAATTTAGCTACGAGCAAACCTTGCTCTGATACCAATTGTTAGGAAATAAGACGTAGCTAAATAGATAATTGAGTAGATTACTTAATGGAGAGAGACAGATTTACATAATTAGGAATCTATTCTAATGAAATTCTCACTATATTTATGCTATTTTCCGCTACACGCAAGTTACTAGGCCATTAAATGTTACATTGGTATTAGAGCACAAGGTTTCTCTTTTCTTGCTCAAAGAGGGACGTCCTCAAGCTAGCTATAAATGGTTGGTATCATTAATTGCAATCGAGTAAGTAGAATAGGGATTTTTCAGCCTTGCAGTGTGCCTACCTTCGTGCAGATAACGGGGAACCACCATCGAGAGGTATGGTCTTAATAGTGGAGTCCTACAGGGCTTGCCTACGGCTTAACCACTATTGAGCTATTAGAAGCTTGACAGGAGCCGGTATTTTTTGGTGTTGAAAGACCCTCTCTTCTATGCCTTGCAATTAATGATATTCGAGCCATGGGTACAGTAGCTTGAGTACTTTTCTATAGGGGTAAAGAGGAGTAGCAACTAGGGCTTGAAGTGCCAAAGTACAGCTAAAAATATTACACCTAAAAATTTTCAGAATGGATGAAAATAGTAAAGAGAGTGAAATTAATGTTGATAGCTTTGATTTTGCTAATGAGCAGGCTGTTAATGATGCCCCTACCCTTGTTAATTACCTTGTTTCTAGGCTTCAACAAGCCATGGGCAATCCATCCCACCAAAGTGAAGTGCAATGGCAGCTACGTGCTCATGGGATTCTCCAAACTCCCCACCATGACGAGAGAGTACCTAGGAAGCCTCCTTGCGAGACTTCCAAAAGAGGCCTCTCTTTGATTCAGGAAGAAGAAGAGGATCCATACGAAGGACTCAAAAATTTACTTATTGATGATGCATCTCCTTCCCAAAGGAGAACTCAAGTTTCAATGGTAGAGCCCCCACCAAAGGAACAAGAAAGAAGTGAGTCTCCTGCCACCTCGGCGGAGATGGCTCCACAAAGACGGCGGGAAAAACGCTCTCCATCACCTCCTAAACGGAGAAGACCATCGCACACTTTAGCACACCATAACTCAAAGAGGGATGATAAAAAACAGAGAAGAAAAAGGCGAGAAAGAGGTCACCCTCTTCTCCATCTTCTTCATCCGCTTCCTCTTATGAAGAAAGTGATGGTGCAGAAAAGCAGGAACAAGGCAAGAAAAAGGCAAGAAAGAGGTCACCCTCTTCTCTATCTTCCTCAAATTCTTCATCTTTTGAAGAAAGCGATGGTGCAACTTTTGAACCATCCAAAAGAAGAGGCCATAGGAAATCCGCCGCATGGAAGAGGTAGTCCAATCTCAAGAAGTTCAAAGAGGGAGGAAAGAACATCTCTTTCTTTACCTACAATGGCACCTTTGGTGCTACAGACAAAGTCTTGGCCTTCATCCAACAATTCGATGCGGCATTTGGAAATGAGGGCTTCATGGAGTTCTCTAAGCTACATCATATAGCTATGTATTTTCAAAAGTCCGACACGCAATGGTGGTCTAGCCTAGGGGCAAATAGTGAAGCTCCACGAACATGGAAAGCTTTAAGAGCTTCCATCATGAAGTAGTTTTTGGCCACTGATGCCAACGACAAAGTACTCACTGAATGGCGAAGCTTGAAGCTCTCTCCCTACCAATCCATTCACAAATATGTAGATAACTTTTGGGACTTACATCTCAAAGCCACTGTCTTCAAAAAGATGGATTTTGGAGAGCAAAAACAACAATTTTGTGCGGGCTTAACTGAAGATATGGCGGAGTATGTCAACTCCCGAAGGCCACACACCATATCTGCGGTCATACACCATACCATGGTGGCTTCTCAAATCAATTTCCAAACAGGGGCTAAGAGAAATCTTAAGCCCATGGAAAACAAGGGTTCCAATGAGCCTAAGGGAAAGGATAATGTCCAAAAGTTTCCTAGGGCAATTCCAATAACAATAAAGCTAAGGAGAAGGGAGTTTACAAAGGCAAAAACAAACTCTCTCCTGAAGAGCTTGAGCGTTATCGCGTTGTTTCAAATGCAGCAAGCAAGGGCATGCGTATCGTGCTTGAGCCCAAAAGAACACCCGCCATGAGCCTCCTAGAGCTACCTTGGTCGAAATCCAAGAAGAGGAATCTCACCACAAAGGATCTCCTCTATGCCATGCTTAGTAAAAGGTAAGAGAACATGATGCTTTTATTCTCTTTGACCCTGGTTCTACTCACAATTTCAGATCCACATAGTTGGCCACCAAGCTAGATATCCAAGCCTATGACATGGGAGATGTCCTACCTGTAGATGGTGCTTTCAAGGGGCAAGAAGTTTTAGTCACTCCCTTAATTGGGAAATTGAGTCTCCATGTCCAAAGCTATGTGGACAAAGAGGACTTCTTTATCTCTCCTCTCAAGCATGAGGATATAATCCTAGGGGCACCATGGTTTGACGGCATGGCTGCCAATGTTAAATTCCCTAAAAGGAAAATCTACTTTAGGTTCAGGGAAAAAGATATGTACATAGATGCTAAGGACTTGGGTAACACCATACCCATTGTACATACATAAGCTTTCAATAAGTCAATAAAGAGCTCTATTTTTGTGTATATGATTTTTGTTAAAGAATCTCAAAATGAACCTAATGCTTTAGCGAAAGAACATATAAGCAATCGCAAGGAATTAGAGTTATCCAATTTTCTCAAGGGATTTCAATATGTTTTTATTGATGACATCCCTTGTGAACTACCTCCTAGACGAGCCAATGATGACCATGCAATTGAACTTCTTCCAAGAAGTTCACCTCCTAATAAACCTCCTTATAGAGTTTCTCAAGGTCGATAAGAGGAGATTATGCGGCAAGTGCATGAGTTAGTTGAGAAGGTATGGTTAGGCCTAGCTCATCTCCATTTTGTTCACCCGTGCTATTAGTGCAAAAGAAAGACGGCACATATCGCATGTGTGTCGACTATAGAGCACTAAATAGGATCACTATCAAAAATACGTTTTCCATTCCACGGGTAGAAAACCTATTTGATAAGCTACAAGGGTCTACCTACTTTAGTAGAATTGACCTAAAAAGTGGCTACCATCAAATAAGGATAGTTGATCAGACATCGTAAAGACCGCATTTTGCACTACGTTTGGTCTTTACGAATACATTGTCATGCCTTTTGGCTTGACCAATACACCAGCCACATTCAACTGCTTGATGGAGAAACTATTCAGGCCTCACTGAAACTTACTAGAGTGCTCTTTGATGATATTATCATCTACTCTAATTCACTAGACGAACACAAGCAACACCTCCAGGTAATATTTCAAGTCTTATGAGAGAATAAACTTTATATTAATCAAAATAAAAGTGAGTTTTTCTTACAAGAGATTCAGTATTTAGGTCACATTATCTCTCAGGATAGCATCCAAATGGATCCATCAAAGCTAGAGGTAATAAAAGGATAGCCTAATCCAAGGAATCTTCATGAACTAAGAAGCTTTATAGGTATGTGTGCATACTATAGACGGTTCATAGAAAAGTTCTCACTAATAGCAGGACCATTACATGACCTAACAAAGAAAAACGTTAGGTATACATGGTCTGCCTAGGAGAACAATGCTTTTGAAAAGCTTAAAGAAAAGCTTATCTCTCAACCTGTGCTTACACTGCCGAATCTCTCAAAGCCATTTGAGGTCCAATGTGACGCTTGTGGTGATTGCCTTGGAGCTGTCTTGCTCCAAGAAGGGCACGCCATAGCCTATGAAAGTCAAAGGCTCAACCCTGTTGAGCAAGATCTAAGCATATATGAAAAGGAACTCCTCGCAATTCTACATGCCTTAGACTCGTGGAAGCACTATTTATTGGGGACTCCTTTCATTCTGCGGACGGATCACCAAAGCCTTAAGTACTTCATGACGCAAACCAAGCTCTCCAACAAACAAATGAGGTGGGCAAATTTCCTTTCGCAATTTCATTTTCATATTGCTCACATTGCTGGCAAGCATAATCAAGTAGGTGCTGCACTCTCAAGACGACCGAGCGTGGATTCGGTTTCCATAGCAACTCACAATGATCTATCTTTGATGATAGATGAGTATGCTATTGATCTCGATTTTAGAGATGTGATTTCAGCCCTTGTATTAGGGAAGAAAGAGGAACCATTTACTTTACAAGATGGTTATCTTCTCTATGGCAATAGACTATGTGTTACTAACTCACTACGTGAGAAAGTAATGTATGAATCTCATGCTCCTCCTTATGCGGGGCATAGAGGGATTCAGTCTACCGTAAAAGGGGTTGAAACATATTTCTATTGGCCTACCATGAAAGCAAACATACAAGAGTATGTTTCTAAATGTGTGGTATGCCAAAAGACAAAGTTTGATAGAGGGAAGCAACCTGGATTGCTACAACCTTTGCCAATCCCTAATTCACCATGGGAGAGAATATCCATGGATTTTATCTTTGGATTGCCTAAGTCTATCCATGGGAATACGGAAATATGGAAGATAGTAGACAGGTTCAACAAACAAGCTCGTTTTATACCTGTCAAAAAAATTTATCAAAGCCCATCAAATGGCAACCCTCTTCATATCACAAATCTTCAAGTACCATGGCTTGCCGTTGTCCATAGTGTCGGATAGAGATCCTAGAATGACGAGTAATTTTTGGAAGGGTCTCTTTGAGAATTTAGGGACAAGGCTAAACTTCTCTTTGGCCTATCACCCCCAAACAGATGGCCAAAGTGAGATAGCTAACCTAAAAATTTTTTATCTACTAAAATCCTATGTAACGGAAGTAGATCAAAGGTCCCAATGGGAGAAGTACTTACCCTTAGTGGAGTATGCCTACAATAACATTGTACATAATTCCATGAGAAAAGCACCTTTTGACGTAATTGAGGGAAGATAAAAAAGTCCCCTGCTACTTAAGGTACACGGGAAGATCTTTGTTGTAGATGAGTATAGCCAGACCTGTTGATAAGCACAGAAAAGTCCAATCCTTTAACACTAGGTTGGTAACCTAACAGGACATAAAAGTGTCCTTTCAGGGTTTTGAAAAAAACCTCCAAAACCATAGTAGATCCACTCATTTTGTAAAATCCTTTCATGAGGTTATAGCTCAAGGCCTACTACACATGGAAAAAATAAGAAACTTGTAAAATTTCTCATCTTTTGGTCACACCAAGCCTCCAAAGTTGATAGACCAGTACATTTTCATCAAAACAGTCATTTCTTACGTTTTATTGCATAAAAATAAGATTAGGGATTTTTGTAGGACTTGAGATAAATTCCCTAGTTAACGTCAATGGGTTGGTGATCAGAACATATGATTGATTCTCACTCACTTTTTTTTGTTTTGCCAAAATAAATAGTTACAAAAAAGTTGAATTTTTACCATTCTGCAAACCTATCATCAAAGTTTCTATAGCCACGCTCAATACAAATAATATATGCATGTTTTCTTAGTTCCCTATTGTCCTTTAGGTTCATAAGGAGCCATGGAGCATGTCAAAAGAATAATACATCTCTTACCAAGGGGAATCTTGGGGACAAAGATGAAGTACTAAATACAGCAAACATGAAAAAATTGGGTTCAACATTATGAGTGTAGAATCCCATAGAAACTATTCAATATCTAGCCAAATTTGATCCTTATGACTAGATATGGTTACTACCTACAAAATGCATGTAGTTGTCACAAGAAACTAACAATATTGAAAAAGCTATACTTGATATACTAGAATGTTGCGTTTTCTTCTATAATTGAAAAAATCAACCATCGTTGTCTACTATGCAAAATAGGGTATTAGGTGCCCCAAAACTCAAGGAATATTAGCTTTATGTTACAATATGCGACATAGAAAATCAAAACTGCATTTGGATATCATGAAAGCCACCAAAAAAATCATAGAAGAGCTAAAATTGGCTAAAAAACAGGATTTGACAATTTTTGTAATTTGGTCATAACTTACAACTTTCACATTTATTTCTCCCTAGAAGCATCAGGACATGTTGAGGACTACTAAAGATAGTTCTCTAGCATTATAGACCTCACAAACATGAATTCTAGAGTGGTATAGTTGCAAAAAGTTGAAAAAAGCCAAAAACAGGACCCGTTTTTTCACACAGTTTAGGTTGTGAAATGTTGTGCAAGGACAAGGTTAAAGATGGAATTGATATTCCAAAAAAATGTCGAGTTTTTTTCAGCTCATGAGACAACTTTCTAGACAGGTAGCACCTCAAAATCCATTTTGAAACTCTTGACATAATTCAAGGAAAATGGTCACTTCACAGGACATAAAAGTGTCCCATTACCAACCTAGTGTTAAAGGAAATGATTGGTTCTTGTTTAAATTTCCCAAGGCTCGATTAAGGCACACGACGGGCAAGAAACCTACGGGACACAAAAGTACTATATTAAGTTAGCAAAAAGGTACTATGGTCCCTTCCAAATTCTTAGACCAATCAATGAGATGGCCTATCAACTCAAGTTGCCTAGTCATTGGCTCATACACAATGCTTTCCATGTGAGCCTACTAAAGCCTTACAAAGGAGAGCCACCTCAAGAACCAACTATTGAAGACCCACCAAAGATCAAGAACCAAGAAGAGGTGTTGCAGCCCGAGTCCATTCTTCAACATGAAGACAAGGTATGAAGACGCGGTAAGACTATCCGATGGTATCTTAGTAAGAATTATCCTTTTGAAGATGCTAGATGGATGCAAGGCATACAATTAAAGGATAACCTAAACCTTGTCAATGCTTACAATGTTTTCCTAGAGTAAGCAAATGTACAAATATTTAAAATGAACAAGATTTTGTCTTATAAGAATCTCTTTTTCTTTATTGTTCACAAATGTTAAGTAGTATGCATGCTCAGAATCAAGTTTGTGGAGACGACGTCTTCCAAACGCCAAGTAGAGCTTGTCACTCTACTATGGAAGATTGATAGTACTAATGGACATACATGCTTGCGGAAAACTTAGGCTCTCAAGTGCTAAATGGATTAGTCATCCATTCTAGAAAGATGTCGTAGGGTAAGATAGGGATCCTATACCCGCTAGAAAAAGGACTAATGAATAGGCTTTCTCTTCTCTACCCCATAGTCGAGGACGACTATGATTTCAAGAGAGAGGTAATGTCATAATAACTAATATGTAATTCTCCTAAATGATTTTCTCATGTTAAACTGATCATTTAATATAGGGAAGTGCTAGGGGAGAAAAAGCTAGAATATTGGTTAAGCTCGCAAACCGGCCACAGTAGGGATCCAAAGGAGGGAGAATAGGGATCCAAAGGGGGGGGCTGCATCTCCAAAAGATCAATGTGCAACAATGGGCTTCAAAGACCCTAAGGTTCAGCCCATTAAGACTTCCAAAATGCTAAGGTTCCAAAATTCAAAGGTAAGTCCAAAAGGTCAAGCTTAGTGGAATTGGATACTTATGTGTGATGACCAAAAATTCTTCAAGTGGTCCTAGATAGGAGGGGGCAAGCCCAAAAGGTAGGGGAAGAGAAAGAAAAGGTGAGAGAATACACACACACACACACACACACACACACACACTCCAAAGCTTCCCTTTACACAAAGAGCATAATGGACACATGTCAGCTCCCTAGCCCAATTGCCCGCAAGGTGCACTCAAATCCTATTGGATGGCCATAGAGGTGGACCAATGAGAATTAGGCTACAGTAAATCTAGTTTAATTCATTTAAAAACACTTAATAAAATAACCAATAAGAATTAAGCTCTCTAGAAGACTATTGGACAGTCTTCCAAGGGGTCCAATGAGCATTCAGCAGCCCCAATGGCTAGCCTAATTCCTATTAGCCAGAAGACAAAGGGATCCAATGAGAGTTTAGTTACATTATTTTATTACCTAAAGCTCTCACAAAAGGGGAAAGGGGGACACATGTCACAAGGCTATCACTTATGCTTCTCAATTATGATTGGCTAAGCTTTGCAGGGTCCAATGGGGTGCCAACAAGAGTAAATTACAAGAGGGGCTGACCAAGAGAGAGAGGGGGCTGATTTTGGCAAGGTATTATCACACACACACTCACAAAATCTCATGTGTGAAGCAAGAAGACTCTCTCTCTCCTTCTCAAGCTTTAATGAAAAGCTCATCATCTACTCCAAGCTTGTGAGAAGGGAGGCCTACACCAACAACTCTTGGCTTTGTGATGCAAATCCAACCAAGAGCCAAGCTTCAATGCATGCTCATCTCCCCTACCATGCTAATTACTAAGCTATGCTAAGCTTTTATGAGTGATTATGTGAGGAGATATACTTCTTTCTCGTAAGACTACTCCTTCTTCCTCTCAATCTACTCTCATACCCTACTAACTCTCACCATTTTTGAAGGTGTGTGAGGTCTTGGGTTTGAGACCGTGAGGGAATTGATGTTGTGTTTTATAAGTGTGTGCATGGTGCTTGAAGCTTCCATCTTCATTGCACCATCAAGTTATTGAAGGAACACAAAGTATTGTATTGTAAAATGTCTCCCTTGATGGGGGAAACCTATAATACAAAGCCTTTTGGAGGGGGGGACCGGCTCCATGTAAATCCGGTCCTCAACTGTTGTCAATAGCTTAATTTCTCTCTCTTTTGAAGTATTGTTCATGCCTATCTAACTAGGTGTTATGATTTTTGTTTCTCTCTCCATCCAAGCACTCTTGCTATGCTCATTAGGAATCTATTCAAATGAAATGCTCACTATGTTTATGCTATTTTCCGCTACACACAAGTTACTAGGCCATTAAATGTTATAGGATCCCTTGGAATGCTACATCAATACTTTAAAGCTATACAAAAAAAGGCTATGATGGATCTCTTGTTTGGAATATCATCTTTGGGAGTGCATTTAATTGTTGTATACATCCAAGAGTCCATGGGTAAGGAGGCTTTGAGGTGCTTTGCTCAAATGTATTTGCTAAAGACCTAATTTTGAGAGAAACCTTTTGTCCTTAGAATAAGACACACCTTGTTTGATTACAGTCTACATGTGAGTAACAATGGCCACGATTTTGTTTTCCCCAGTGCAACTTCATGAATCCTTGTTTGCAAGTTCGTACTTCAAAGTTCACACTCTTACATACAATGATGGATGGGTTGTGCTATTTCCAATTGCACATCCCTCATAAGTAGTTCTTATCGTTCTGCAAAGTAGCCTGCAAGAAAGTTACTCATATCGTGAACCTCACATTTTAGAACGCAAAATGGCACCAAAGCCAGATAAGAGAGAATGTCAAATTTGAGACTATGCCATAGGCAACTAGCACTTTTGGAGTATTTTCCGACCCTTTTGTTGATTATAGTCTAGTTCTTACGAGAGAGTGCTCTCCAAGATTTATTAGTTTTGCCTTGCACATGCATGATACCCTCAATCTCAACTTTTGCCAATTACAATGGGATTCGATCATTATAAAAGGGCTTTCTTGGGCCCTTGCATAGAGCTCCCAACTAGTCCAAGAAAAATTGTGAGAGAGTAAGAGAGACCTAGCAAGGAGAGGGAGCTCAAGCTTGCTTTGGGACACAAGAATGATAAAGTAGAGCTCCCTTAGTCTCTAAGAGAGCAGGGGATGCAGATTTTGAACTCAAATGCCATGTAGGCGGCCTAATTTGTTGGAATTAGGGTTGCAGAGAAACACAGACAGCTTGGAGAAGATGAAGGAAGCTCAAGGCACACAATTTACAGTCTGCTACTTAGTGTGCAATGGAAAGATAGATAGCCCTAGCGTGATGGGCGTATATACAATGCACGGGGGAAAAAAACTCCTAAAGAGGGAAAAAATGCACCGACAGTCCTAGTGTGTTCACACACATCACTACCACATGTATATGGTAACAAATCCCCCCTGGAGTGATGCGGTGAACGAGAGTTGGCACATGAGTAAAGGGAAGTGCCATGCCCTGAGGACATGATCAGTCCTCAAAGGGGAGTAAGCCCAAAGCTTTGCTGAAAGCTTCGAGCTTCTCATGAGACAATGCGTTTGTGAAAAGATCTGCAAGTTTGTCCTGTGTTGGCACATAAGCCAAGTTGATCTCTCCTGCTAAGAGCCTCTCCTTGACATAGTGGTAATGCACCTCAATGTGCTTTGTGCGAGCATGAAAAAGTGGGTTCCTCACAACTGCCAATGCGCTCTGACTGTCAGTGTAGATACTGTTGGCAATGTCCTGTCCAACACCCAAATCAGTCATAAGGCGTCTAAGCCATACACACTCACTCGTACCTGTGAAGACTTCCTTGTACTTAGTCTCTCACAACTCGAAGTGGCCATAGTAGGTTGCTTCTTGCTCAACCATGATATACATGAACTACCCAGCATGAAACAAAAACCACTTGTGGACACTCGCGTGTCAAAACAACCAACCCAATATGAGTCTGAAAAAGCATGTAAGTCTGGCGGCAATGATCCCCCTTGGGATAAAACAAGCCAAGATGTAAAGTGCCACTAAGGTAGCAGAAAATCCTCTTGACAACATTCCACTCTTGACAACATGCCAATGCTTAGACCCTGGGCTATGCATAAATCTGCTGACATGTGAGACTGCAAACTGAATATCCGGCCTTGTGCTGCATACATAAATGAGGCAGCCAACAACAGTTTGGTAAAGAGTGACATCAGTAGGATTGACAGCATCATGTAAACTCAACTTCAAACCTGTTTCCATGGGAGTGGCAATAGGTTGCAATCCTCAAGTCCAAACTTACACAGCAATGTCTCTATGTAACTTTTTTGACACAAGGCAATACCACCATCACACTACTTAAATTGTATTCCCAAGTAATCATGCAATAGCCCCAAATCTTTCATCTTGAAAATAGCATTCAAATCAGCCTTAAATTCAGCAATATTTGCCTCATTGGGATCAGTGATCAGCCTTCATCCACATAAAGAACAACAATGAGAAGTACATCACCCTCACGCTTTACATACAATAATGTGCTTTTTGTTGGACTATTACGATAGCCTCGCTTGACCAAATGAGTGTAAGCTTTCTCATACCACGCATGAGGAGATTGCTTCAACCCATACAAAGCCTTCTTACATGTGCACACTTTGTCCTCTTGTCCTTTCTTGACAAAACCGCGAGGCTACATTACATAAAATTCCTCAAATATGTCACCATTCAAGAAAGCAGTAACAATGTCTAATTGATGTACATCCCAACTAAAATGAGCTACCAATGCACATAGAAAACACACAGTAGTCATATGACAAGTGGGAGCAAAAGTCTCTTCATAATCTATGCCTTTTTGCTGTGTATAACCCTTTGCAACAAGTCGAGCCTTATGGCGATCGATCTCACCATCCGGCTTGCGTTTCAACTTGTAAACCCACTTCGTACCAATGGCCTTTTTCCGAGGAGGCAAATCACATAAAGTCCATGTGTCATTTTCTATAAGTGCATCATATTGTGATTGCATGCAGCTATCCAATTTTTTGAATTTTGTGCTTCATCAAAAGACAGAGGTTCCTGAACATCATGTAAGCTACACAGCCAAAGCATAACAATCTGATGCATAAGATGCATGGCCAGAGCCTGAACGAGTACGATTAGACAAAGGTGCATCCAATTTACTATCACACAATGTATGCACCAGCCATTTTGGCATACCTCTAGCTTGCTCATTTTCAACCCTTTCCTCATCAAGTACATCATGTACATATGCATCAGTAATAGGTTGATCTGTAACATTTTCAGAAACCCCCATAGGCTATAAATTTGCCTCATTGGAATTTACATTCAAACTTCCACCACTGAAAATAGGCAACAAAGTGTCATAAATGGCCTGTGAGCTTATATTATTATCTCTAGTACATGACAGCAAGGGCTGAACAGAATCTTCTACATCCCGTGAAACCAGAATACGCTTTGTTTGCGGATAATACAACCTGTAACCTTTTCTTTCAGCACTATAACCAACAAAAATACATTTGACAACCTTATCATCCAATTTTTGCATTGTGTTTGTGGTAGCAAAGCATATGCCAAACAGCCAAAAACACGCATGAGCTCAATAGAAGGTTTTCTATCATGTCATGCTTCATATGGAGTAATAGACTGCAAAGCTTTCGTAGGACACCTGTAAAGTACATAAGTGGCACACATGATGGCCTCAGGCCAAAAAGAAAGCGGCAAAGCATGACTTTTGACCATACGTCGTGCCATTTTCGTAAGTGACCTATTTTTCCTCTCAGCAACACCATCTTGCTGAGGTGTATAAGGCACTGTATATTGGTGTTTTATCCCACGACTAGCCAGGAATGCATTAAATTCATGAGACATATATTCTCCCCCCTCAATCGGAACGGAGGGTGTCCATAGTACATTTCGATACATTTTCAGCCATAGCCAGAAATTGTTTGAAGCACATAAAAACTTCGCACTTCTCTTTAAGAGGAAATACCCATGCATGCCTGGAGTAATCATCAATGAAAGTCACAAAGTAAAGGTGATTGCCCAAGGACAGGGTTTGCATGGGCCCACAAACATCACTATGCAAATGCTGCAACCTGCATGTGGCCCTAACTAAACCATCCTTTGAAAACTTTGAATGCTGCATCTTACCCAAAATACTGCCTTCACAAACATGTTTGATAGGTGCTTCAAGAGGCGGCAAAGAAGCAACCACATCAGATTTTTGCAAATGCAGCAAACTGGCAAAATATAGATACCCAAAACGTGCATGCCACAGTTTTGCATCTGAAATAGCCCTTGAATCTGCAACTGCTTTTGCAAAATTTTGTCCACACTTGTCATACAAAGTAAGCTTATACAACCCACGGCACAAAAGGCCAGATGCAACAATTTCATCACCAAAACTGAGATCATGAATTATACATGTGTCATTCACAAATTTGACTACAAGTCCAAGTCTAGCAAGTGCAGATACAGACAAAAGATTCTTCTTGATCCTAGGTACATAAAGTGCATCAACAAGTGTGAGGAATTGCCATTTGCAGCAGTAAGCACAATGTTTCCAACTCCTTGAATTGGATAAGAGGCATTGTTGGCACAAGTGATTGAATTCCCATGAGGGACAGACTCGAGAGAGGTGAACAATTCACGATGTGAGGTAATGTGCTTTGTAGCACCACTGTCGAAATACCACACATGTGAATCTGCAGCAACTAACATGCATGCATCATGAACAACAGGATTGTAAGTGCACTCTCCACTAAAAGCTCATTCTGCATCAACATCAGCATCACAGTCTCCTTTCACAAAAGACTCAACAATGGTTGCATTTATAGTGGAATCAACATTTGCAATGGAACCACCCTCTTTCTTCTTCGCCTCTTTGGCCTTCAACTTAGGACACTGCTTGATCAAGTGATCATTAGCTTTACAATAATGGCAACGCATCTTATTTTTGCCCTTATCACCAGAATTTCCAGACGAATTGCTGTCAATAGAATTGCCACTCGCAGGTAGAACCATACGAAGTGGCTGCATTGTTGTTACCACCCTTTTTTTTAGAAGCAATAAAAGCCTGTTCAACTGCACGCTGCCTAGTCCTGTTTTTTCTGGAGAGTGACTCTTGCAACAGCAATGTGCATAATGCATCAAACTTAACAACTTCAGGATTTCCTTGGGTCATAAGTCTCCAAGTACTAGCAAAAGTCTGGTAAGAATCTGGTAAGGCATCAAGAATAGTCTGCACAAGGGAACTGTCTGAAATGACTTCACCTGCAGAAATAAGTTGCTCATTGATATCCTTGACACCAGCAAGGAAAGTGTCTATATCATCTTCCTCATGCATAATCTTCAATTCCAGCTCTTTATGAAGTAAAGCAATTTTATCCTCATTGCGACTTACATAAAGACCTGCTAGAATATCCCAAGCCTGTTTTGCAGATTTCGCTGAACGAATGTGTGAGGAGTAATGGTGTGCTTCATAGACAACGCAATCAATGCATGAGCCCGCGCATCCTTTACATCCCAACGAGTTTGTTTTGCCGTTGGCAAAACAACTCTAATAGCAACAATTCTTGCAGCAAGACCTGCAACATCCTCAACATCGCCTACATCCTCAGAACCAAGACGTACATCAATGCCCTGCATAATATTCCAGACGCCAAAGAACATGTTGCATCATGTAAGCCAACATACGGTAATTGTCCCCATATTCCAACCTGTCCTCAACAGCAAACATCTTGAACACATATATGTTGTTGTCAACCATAGAGAATGTCTGCACTTGATGTGACAACTGCCCGAAATGAGAAGAAACTGAATGAGACTAGCACGTGCTATATAGCACAACCCGCAGTAGACTGTATGGGACCTGTTATGCAGTAATTGGCGCTAACAAAAATTTTGCACAAATGACGAAATTGCTTGCGCAAACTTGGCTGTAGTGGAAACAGAGGCCGAAATGAGTTCGAATTAAAAATTTGAGCAGACCAAACTCGTGAGCTCACTCGAAACTTTCGACCTACACGAACGCTCGCCAAAGCTCACAGAAATCAGTGAAAGTGAGCAGGCATATGCTGGAACTGCTGCCGACTAAGCCTGGGCGGACGCAACCTGCTCTGATACCAATTGTCGGAATTAGGGTTGGAGAGAAACGCACACAGCTTAGAGAAGACGAAGGAAGCTCAAGGTACACAATTGAGAGTGTGTTACTTGGTGTGCAATGGAAAGATAGATAGCCCTAGAGTGATAGGCGTATATACAATGCACGGGGAAAAAACCTTCTAAAGAGGGAAAAAATGCCCCGACGGTCCTAGTGTGTTCACACACATCACTACCACATGTATATGGTAACATAATTTTGGTGAGTCCTCATGGGCGTGGAAAAGGGAGGTCTCGGTTGACGTGAAGGTGACCACCAACCAAACTTGCAATCTTTTCTAACCCACTCAGTTCAAACTGTCAAGATGTTCTCTATTTACACCTTGATGCCAATGGCTGAGGTTCTCAAACACACAACCTTCCCAAACTCCACAGCGTTCAAACCTTGCCAGTAGATCATGGGTCACCACCATGGACCATCAACAAATTAGAGCATTAGATTGCATGTTGTGTTTGATCACATCCAACTCTACGACGCGACATGGGGGAGTGAAATAGATTGAATTATGAAAAATATAGAGCATGCAGAATAGCCAGACAAAATAGAGAATTTGTATTGATGTAAAATAATGATTACATGAAGAGCATAGTTCATTTCAGAACCTCCGGACCACCGTCGAGCTATCTCACTCTCAATCACACTCCCAGACTCATGCACACTCTTGATCACATACGCTCACAATCTCCGGATGGCAACAATGATCATAATCCGGATTGCAAAACACAATCACAATTTCAGTCTCATAACACCTTGTAAAGGTTTTGTTTTGCTCTGTTGAGTGGATATCACATTGGTTGCTTCGACGCTAGTCAATGCTAATTACAAAATAGCCAAAGCAACATACTCGTGCGACCAACTCAACACAATAATCAACAATAGAATCATGTAGACTTCTTAAAGTCCTTAATGTTTTTAATGCAAAGGGGGACTCCCCTCTTAGAATTGGTCAGACTTTCACCAAAGCGGCCTTTAATGCAATTTTTCACTCGACTCAGATCTCTCTCTCTCTCTCTCTCTCTCTCTCTCTCTCTCTCACACACACACACACACAACTTTACAGGTTGGCAAAATTCTCTAGAACAAGAGGTCCATACGGAATATTTGTACATATAAATTGGGAGTTCAGTTCATTGTGTGTGTGTGTGTGTGCGTGTAAAGAAAAAGATGATTTTCAGCAAGAAGACCTATGTGTGTGTACATACAACAAAGCAGCTGCAGGAGTACCACATGCCTAGGAGGATCACAGCGCACGCAAGGCCATCTCTGGGGTTCCTTGAAGCTGAGGAAGATAATCCTCATGGTCATTGTCATTATCATCATCATCCTCCTCTTGTGCCTCATGGTAGCAACAACCGTGAAACTGCGGTAACGAGGACGCCGAGCTTGCGTCGGTGATGGGCGGCCAAGTGATGGCGGCGGAGCTCGGGAAACATGCCGGAAGCGGGCAATGGCGCATGTGCACGAGGTCTTCTTCCCACAGGCTGCTTTTCTTGTCTTTCGAGGTGGGCTTCTTGCTGAAATGGTGGCCATCGTGGTAGCAATATTGGGCGCCTCTTTGAGGCGGGTTATAAAAGAAAGAATTACCTGCTGCGAGCTCACACGGCTTCATTTTTGTCCTCCTCCTTGGGAATGCAGGAAACCCTGCCCTCAACTCCTTCCTGCCTTGGTTGATGCGAATCACCATGTGTGTGTGTGTTTGTGTGTGTGAGTGAGAGAGAGAGAGAGAGAGAGAGAGAGAGAGAGATTTCTCCAACAGGAACTCTGTGTGAGAGAGAGAGAGAGAGAGAGAGAGAGAGGGGGAGGCTTGCAAGGTTCAACTAAGACTAAGTTTGCGTCTCTCTCTTCTTTTATTGTGTGTGTGAGTGCCTATAGAGAGAGAGAGAGAGAGAGAGAGAGAGAGAGAGAGAGAGAGAAACAATTAAAGAAAGAATATCTAGCAAAATGCTTGTGTGGCCCCGATAAGCACAGACTCTCATTTCTTGAAAAGAAGACATTATTAGACTGTTGGGACTAGTCCCAATAGCTACAGCCTACACCTTCAAATTATATATTCAAACTTTAATGTCATCAAGCAAACATACGACACAGAAAAGCTCCAAAAGTTGGAGACCTTTCACACGATTTCACTTCAACATCAAAATTTGGCCCTTGTTTAGCTATAGCCTCCACATTCCATCAACTTTGTGAATACTCTCTCCTTTTAACAATATTTAATCTTGAAAATCGTTTGTTTTACGTGGAATCTAAGAAGATCCTCTTATGCCTTGGAGGAAAAAAAGGAGGGTGAAAACACGTGGAAGAGAGAGAGAGAGAGAGAGAGGGAGAGGGAGGGAGAGGTGCTAGTCTGTCAAGCAGACGAGGGGTAAATAGAGGGAGATTTTTGGGTGTGTCTTTAGGTTATGAGCCTTACCTCTCTCTTCATGCAATTACTAGGTGGAACTAGGGAATGGTGGGAGGGCATGCACATTTTGCAGTCAAAGAGGGAGACTTTTGGTGTGTCCTCAATTTGTGAGGCTTGTGTCTCTATGCTTTTGCGAGTAGGAGGTGGAAGTAGGCAATGGAGAGAGGGTGTGTGCATTCTATAGACAAAGGGAGGCGACGTCAATGATGGACTCCAGGTGGTAATGGAGAGGAGTGCAACGGATGGGGAGAGGGTAGGCACAAAGGAGCCTTGCCTCTTTGGCACATGCGAGAGTCCAATCTAGTAGGCAAGGGGGTTGCCTCGACAGAGGAGGAGCATGTTTGTTTTTGTTTTTTTTTTTGTGGGTTGGTGGGGTCTTTTTTTTTGGGTTGGGGGGGGGGGGGGGGGGGGGGGAAGGGTCCACATTGCACAAAGGAGAGCTTTGTTGTAAGGCTATGGTCACGCGAGGCTTAGTTTCGAGGAACACAGCTCGACCAGCCCTATGACACAGCAGCCTTTTGCAGGTTTTCACCGGCTCACTTTTGTAACTATGCCTTTTTAGGCAACTATGCCGGTTAGATGCCGGTCACTGCTCCAGTTCTCTCTCGTGCTGCTGCCCGTCAACCTCTCTCTCTCTCTACCCACTGCTACCCGTCAACCTCTGCGGATCCGTACCTGCCATGGTCAGCACTGGTCGAGGCTTATGGAAAACTAAGCCTCGCGTGACCATGCCCTAAGCCATGGTGAAGCAAGGCCCAAGAGGTGTGCACATGGCGAATGGCAACAGCACGGCACTTTTTCCTTCAAAATAGCAAGATTTTTTGAAGGAATCTCATAGAAAATTAATTGGGTTTAACCAAAAAAAGAAAATAGGCAGTGGCAATTTTGGATTCATTAGTTTTTGAGGAAATCATAGCAAGATGCCATTTGGAAAATTAAACGTAGGAGAACAATTTAATTGTCACCTCTACTTTGTCTCAGAACCTACTTAAACAAAAAGTGTTCTTAAAATTTGAAGGTGTTATGTGTCCTAACCTAAGCCTAGGTATATTTGAAGCACTGGCATCCTAAAAGACATGATCTATTGAGACTAGCTCAAATAAAGGGAAATACCCATGTAGAGATCTAAGACTTTATATGCATACAAGGCCACAACCCACAATTGTCCTTTCTTATCATCGAACAATTTCCTTTTAATTAAACAATCGAGTGCTCACCAATAATTTCGTGCTTACATAGCAAACCAACTCGAATCATGTGTTGCTTATACACCCCTAATATCCCCCATCATATGCTCTTTGAGGGTCAAACTTTATGATTATCCATACTTATGAAAAGTAAGGAATTTCAAGTTGTTGACGCGTGTCATAGCACGATTTGTGAGCCGATGCCCTTTCAAGCGGGTATGGCATTTCCTAGAGGAAAATCGTCGGGTTTCAAAGGCAGTTTAGTGAGGTGAGCGATAAGTTACCTAGAGGAGGCAACTCCCAAGGGAAGATCGAAGCAAGTCCCACAGTACCTGGGCCTCTGAACAGAGGTACTTGGTCATTGTCACGCCCAAATCAAGTTGGCGAAATGGATCTCTCAAGGGATTAGTCATGGCCCTAAGAGTGTAGATAATTCTGGACTCTCGTAGTCCAGAGAAACTAGTGACAAATGCGTCTGCTTTCGATTTTTGGGTGCATAGTCTTGGTCGTTCTTCTTGTATACTTTTTTGGTGTATGAGGGGAGCGGCCTGGCATGCCCTACTCGACTCCGAAAACAAAACAAAACAAAATTTTTAGCTCCCTAACTAAATTAAGCATAGAGAGAGCCACCATTGTTGTCTTTTCCCCACATGTCGCTTGATTTTGCTTGCTTTAGAAGATCCAACTCTTGTGCATAAGCCTTCTTTAGTGGGAACTACTTGAGCGCCACTAGGAAACAAGCTCAAGTCTGTGTGTACTAACAAACACAAAGTAGTCACGCCTAGCTGGCCTCATACATGCTTTTTATATGTAGAAGTGCTCCATTTTGTGGAGAGGATACCAAGCTTTTGCCCTCTTGGAAGGTGAAGGGTTCATGACTAGTTTTCAATGTAGGAGATAGTTTGGAATGCTACTTTTGGAAGCTTGCATCCATTATATTTGTACCAACGTCCATTAAATATCTAATTTTTTTAAAAATGCTAGTCTTTGTAAACATATTTTTCATCATTGGAGCTAAAGTTAAAGCCAAAGGGGAATAAGGAATAAAGGAATCGCACACCCTAAAAATAAGTGTTTTTGCTTCATCTTGCCCAAGGCTTCACATGGTATCCAATTCCATCATACCAACAAAATGCAATCCATTGATCTTTGAATCTAGTTCAAGATTATGTGTGCATACTTTGATTTTGAGTCCTTAAGCATGAAACCTGGATGTGGTTAATGACATTAAACCATTTATATCACTTTTACAGAAGGAAACCACAATACCTTTGTCCTTCCCCAAGAAGCTTAGCTCATTTGGTGAGATCTTTGGGATGTAACCCCATGGTTAAGGGTTCGAGGCTCATAGGTTGAGTTCTCTTGGGTGTATTCTTCTCCCCTATTGGGGGGTGGTTCCCACATTTTCCCCTCTAGGGTGTAATGTACAGCAATGTACCATTGTAAATACATGATATGTGTATAGTGTCTCTCTCCTACCTTCCCCGACTGATGGTGTTATTTTTTAAAAAAAAACCTTTTGTCCTTGCCAGTTATAAATTCTCATCAATTTTCAAATACGATGACATTGTTTCAAAAGGTAGTCTAGTACTTCAACACAAAAACGCCTTTCCCCCTACTCTTTACTAGCATCTCAAAGGCAAAGCCTTAGTGATGATTCTTAATTTTTCTCAACTAAAATTCATATTAGGAATGATTGGTTTTTTGTAAGATATTTAACTCTAATGGAAGTAAAAATTTAGAAAATTTAACCTTGTGTATCAAAGGCATGATAATTAACCTTGTGTATCAAGGGCATGGGGGCAAGTCGTTAGGGGTGGCTCCCCAGATAGCCGATATAAGTTTGGTCTTTGGATGATGTCATGGCTCAGCACGAGCATGGCAAGTTCTTGTAATTTTTTGAGATGATCAATATAATTCACTCACAATTTTAGTTTTGCTATATAAACAAAAAACAAAAAAAAGGGTTAAATGAGGTTCTTATCGGATTATTAAACATAATTTATACAAAATATTCATTGTGTGTGCTATGACAACTCACGAATTTGAAGAAAACCCCATATTGAATTAATTTTCACTTAATTAAGTCTTATCTTTGTCATCGGAGAGGTTTGAACACATATTCTTTCGATCACCAATGACATATATTGTTGAAGATTGTGACTATGGAGGGTGCGACCTATGGCAAGCCATGGCTAGAGAGAGAGGGCGAGCGAGCAAAGAAGTGTGTGCGCGCACACGCGCACACACACACACACAGAGACACACACACACACACACACAGAGAGAGAGAGAGACTTAATCAATGAATGCAAAATTGGCTGGGCCTACTAGTAGAAGCACCAAAAAGAACCACATGCTATGTTTATTAGTTGAACCTTCTTACATATATATATATAAGAATCTAAACTAACATTAACCATTCCTTTACTATGCAAACTCCACAATAGAGTAGTGTGCATATGTTTCTGCCACAAGAGTGTTTCCCACGGTCCCCAGTGGGCTTGAACCCAACAATTCCCCTTCAACATCCCAAACCACTAACAATGGGCTAAGTACATACCATGAAGAGTTCACAAAACCATTTGAAACAATGAGTAGAAGCCCCCCCTCCCCTTTTGACAACATCATCGAGGTGTGTCCTTCCCTCGCACATCAATCAGAGTGGGAACAACAAGAACTCAACCAAATAAACAAATATGGGAGGTCTTACGACTTTTGTTTGTGGCAATGTTTGCACCTGTACAAATACAATATTTTTTTGTATTGGAAATTAGCCAAATTATTTCTATTATCGCCTGCAAAAGAGCCAAATATTCTCATTCCAGCCCTGCTATGTGTTTTTTACCACCTTTATTGAAGCATCTTTGCTGATTACCAAAACAGATGTAAAACTTCCATTGACAAGAAAGGCTCTACATGCGAGTTGTGAGGACGGTAAAGCAGAACTAGGACTCTCTACCCAACAATCAAAGATTGGAGATGCTTTATCACCATAAGAGAGGCTAGTTACCTTGCTTAGCACATGCAACTGGATGGCGTTGATGCACTATCGACTAGCTTTGACACGCTTTGTGCAAGGGTCTTCAACTTGGGCAGTAACATCCTGAGATGCTATAAGTGTAAGCAAAAAATCGTCAATTCCTTGCTCTACTGCCGCCAACAAGCTCTGTGGTTGTGATAGCATTTTAGAATGCTATGCGTGTCATTTATAAGATAACTCTTTAAGTGTCCAATATGAAATACTGCAATGAATTTCATGTAGTATGTTGGTTCAATTTTAGAACCATTTGTTTATATAGAATCTCGGGAGATGTTGATTTTCGAGAGCAAGGAAAGGGAAAGGCAATTGGAAAAATGATTTTCCCCAAACATTGGTTGGCGATTTCGCATAGATGTTACATCAGCGCAAAAAAGGGGTTAATGCCATGTGGAGGAAAGGGAGAGAGAAAGGTTGGACACATATTCAATGTGTCAAGAACAAGATCCAAGAGAGAGTCTTCTTTGTTTACTATTTGCTTAGCCGTTGTGGATCCTTTTAACTGCAGGGGAGGTTGTGCAGCGCGGAAGAGAGATAGGTGGATTTGAGGATAGAGAAAAGTGTGTTATCGACGGGACTACCCGATAGTTAATGAGAGTGGGTGAATACCAAGGTTAGAGTCCTAGAGTAAATGCAAAATACCAAAAAGGAGGAGCTTAAGGTCTTTAGGATAAATCTAAAGGAAGTTCCCATAGGCAGTATTCTCTTATTACATGGAGGGCCAATATAAAAGGCATGCGCTAGAGAGGGTTTATATAAATTGGGGTTTTCCAAAAAAAAAACTAAGGGACAAGGTCAAAATAGCTTCAAAAAGCAACAAAGTTGTAAAATATATAGAAATGCCCCAAGAAGACATTCTAGGTATTTTCCAGAGTTTATGAGCCAAAATATCAGCATTAGAGAGAGAAAGTGTGTGTGTGTGGGGTTTTTTTATTATGTTAAAACTACTTTTCTTATTGTTGTAAACTACATTACATAATACATTACTTGAAACATATAACTTTGAATACATTTTCCATCTAAACTTGAAACAAAGGAAGTTTGAAAGGAAAACAATATTTATACATGACACAATTTTCTTAGGGAATCTCTTCGATGATCCTAGGAAATACATGAGAGAATCTAGCTATTACTTGACATTTAAAACACTAAATAACAACTTAGCACGTTTCAAGTGGAAAAACATGGGTCAACACTAGACTCTAGTTGTTATCCATGTCACCCTACCCTAGAATCTAAATCTAATAGATATCGTACACATGGAGCTTGATGCAAATATAAGGTCACTATGTACATGAATAGAAAATTGGGAGCATCTTGTCTGCTTTTCAAACGATGTTTTCAAAAATTCCATATGTGGCCATCTTAGTTGAAACCCGCACGAGAGGATTAAGATTAAAAAAAGCATGTAGGCATCAAATCTCAAGCTATAGATGACCATGTAGCAAAATAAAAACATACATATTGACAAGTGTGTGTGTGTGTGGGTGGGTTTAAGCATGTATTGGTGGTACCACTATTTCACTTTTTGGGGTACCACCAAGAGACTACTTTGGAAAGGAATTTGTGATAAACTCAAAAAAGAAAAAGGGAATTTTAAAATGTTAATGGCCTTAGTAATTGGAAGGGGCCATTGATTGTAGGGAGGGGGGTCTCAGTCATCATTTCAAGGTATTCGTGATGTGACTTGTCATAGGACGACGTCGACGTCAACTTTTTTTCGCGTGCCAAGTGATCTCCCTGAGCTTCGAAACAAATGCTTGTCTCATTCACTCTCGCCTCTGTTCTACCGGACTAAGAAGGTAAACCCTACTGCTGAGGTTTGCAGACATCTCATTCATTCTTGCCTCTACTCTTACGGATTGAGAAGGTTAACCTACTGCCGTTTTGAACTGCTGAGGTTTCCATGTCTGCATGTGCCGTTTTTTTGTTGCTTTTGAAGTGAAGCTTTGCATGCATCATGAATACTGTAGCACTTGGATCTATAGGTATGCATGCATTAGTCTTTCTCCTCATGCTCATAAGACATGCACCCTTTCCGCAAACAGAGGTCGCCAGCCATGCTCATAAACAGTTTGCATGTCCTGTTTTTCCTGTCTGCTTTATCGAAGTCAAGCTTTGCATGCATCATACTATAGCACTTGGAGTTGTAAGCATTAGTCTTTCTTTGCATGCTCATAAGCTCATCCTCTTTATTGTACAGTCAAGCTATAGGCTGCAAGATGAAGTCACCTGCACGCGGTTTACCAAGGCACAAGACCGGGAAGGGCACAATGTCTGAACCTGAACTTCAAGATCAAACCCCTCCAACCAATGAGCTCGTGATGCAAAGTAGTCCATCAAAAGTGGAGGTAAAGGCTCTCCCCGACAATCTAGAATGTGTTGCATCCAACTCAAAGTTGTCAACAAATTCATTGAAAGGTATGCATGTGTATGTTTTGCATTGTTTTTTTCCATTGCTTCAGTGTTTGCAAAGTTGGGCTTTCAACAAGCTCTGTTTTTTGGTGCTTGCAGCATTGGAGTACCTGCGGCTATCAAGATTTTGCTTCTCGATCGAGGAACTCCATGAGGAGTACGAACTCAGCGTAGAGGGGAAGCTGCCTAAAGAGCTTACATATAAAGATATCCCCGATGAGAGTGGCTAAGTGTCTTCAAGTGTCTACACAAGAAAAGCACAAAACTATTTCTCAACCATGTGAGTGATGAGTTCGTTGACGAGTGCCGTATTTTGTACCAGAAGGTATATCAAGAAACCCCATCCAATGATGAGCTGCTAGCAAAATTTGCACGAGGTTTCGTGTATGAGAGGTGTATAGCAGCAGTGAGTGATTTGACTAGACATCAGATTGCATGGGAAATCCGATGAGAGGTGTCCAACAGTAGCGAGTGATCCAACTGGACATCGGATTGTGTGGGAAAGGTTTGGTGGCAGTGTCCTTGAAAACTGCAAGATGCAAAAAGGGGATTTGGAGCGGAATATCAACAAGTTTCGCACCGATGATGGCTTGACACGTGTCATTCAAATAAAAGCATCTATCTGTGACGGTGCCTTGTCATAAATACCGACAATGTTGGCAAGCAATTTGCAGCCATTTCAGGCAGTAGAGACGCCAATGTATATTCAACTGGTGCGTAGCATGGCGGAGGGACTTAGTGGCCAGGAGAATGAGCAAAAAAGGTTGCTGGGCGAGGTGAAAGTGCAGCTGCTACAGGAAAAGAGGGACCTGTGGCTTAGAAATGAAGGGCATTTTTCTGCTTACAGTGACTTCTACAGGGAATTGCACCAACTAAACAAGGAGCTGGAGGTGATCAAGACCTCACCTGATTCAAATCCACGAGAGGTACCGCAAAGAGGTAGAGGTCACAGCTATCACCAAGATGCTGTCCAAGGTAGGTGTCGCTACTGATTCAGGGCGGCTTAAAGAAGATTTGGACTCCTTGCAGGCTAGCTTGCTGCTAAAAGTGCCTAGAAGTGCTTTGTGATAAATTCAAATTGCTCAATAGATAAGGATAATATGTTGACCAAGTGGTTGGAGTTAAGACTAGAAGTGCTTCATGTTCTGAAGTGCTTTGAGATAGGTCTAAACTGCTTACTTGGAGTAGGAATTGCTGATCAAGTGATTAGAAAAGGCTTCATAGTGCTCACAAGTGCCTAGAAAGAGCTAATAAATGCCTTAAAAGCACCTAAAAGTGCTTTGAAGTGCTCAATGGTGCCTACAATATGCTTAAAAATTCTTGATAGGTGGTAAGAAATTGTTTCAAAGTGGTGAAAGGGTCCTTCAAAGTACTTTGAAGTGCTTTGATATAGCTCTATACTACTTTCTAGGTGGTTATGAAGTTTTGACCAAGTGGTAGGGATTGAGTGAAGAGACTGCTTTGAAGTGCTCCACAATGATGAATGGTGCTAAGAAAGTACTTCAAAGTGCTTTCAAGGAAGCAATCAGAACTTTGAAGCACTTAAACTCCTCACAAGGAGCACTATGTGGTGACTAGGTGGTAAGAAAGTGCTTTGAAGTGCTCAATGTTGCTTAATAGGTGGTCAAAAAGTGATTTGAAATGCTTTATGGTGCAAAGAAAGTGGTAACCAGGTGGTTAGAAAGTGCTCCACAATTTTGAATGGTGCTTAGAAAGTACTTCAAAGTGTTTTTAAGTAACCAATCTGCAATTTGAAGCACTTTAACTGCTCACAAGGAGTAAAATTGGTGTCTAGGTGGTAAGAAACTGCTTTGAAGTGCTTACTGTTGATCAATAGGTGGTCAAAAAGTGATTTGAAATTATTTTTAGCTAAGAAAGTGGTAACCATGTGCTTTGAAAGTGCTTTGAAGTGCTTACTGTTAATCAATAAGTGGTCAGGAAGTGATTTGAAATGCTTTTTGGTACCAAGACAGTGGTAACCAGGTGCTTTGAAAGTGCTCTGAAGGTGCTTTGAAAGTGGTAGCTAGGTGCTTAGAAAGTGGTAATGCTAATGGCCTATGAACTTTGAGAATAGCGGAATTAAGAGAATTAGAGTGAGCATTTTTTGTGAGATTACTTTGAGAACTTGGAGGGTGAACTTAATTGATGGTAGGTAGCAACATAAACATAGTACTTAATTAACTTGGCATGAACAATACTTTTGCAAGAGAGAGAGTATTACAAAACATGACAATGGATGAGGACCGGATTTACTTGGAGCCGGTCTCCCCTCCAAAAGGCGTTTGTATTATAGATTCTCCCATCAAGAGAGACTTTGTTACAATACAATCTTTGTGTTCCTTGTGACCTTGGTGATACTATGAAGATGGAAAACTTCATGCATCACAAGCTTAACATAAAGTTTGCAAAAAGCATTAACTATCCCAAGCCTCAGTCCCAAGGCCTCAAACACCTTCGAAGATGGAGAGAGCTAGCAGGGAAGGAGGGTAGGGAAGAGGAAGAAGAAACATTCCATAGGAGAAAGAAATAGTTCCTCACTTATCATCACTCTTCTTGCTTAGCATAGCATAATAGCATAGCAATGAAGATGAAGAATATGGCAAGCTTAAGCATTGAAGCATGGCTCTTGGTTGGATTTGCATTCCATAGCCAAGAGTGTTGGTGTAGGCTCTCCATTTCTCAACAAACTTGGAGAAGGAGAGGAAGCTCTTGCATTTTGCACTCCACACAATGAGAGAATGTGTGTGTGTCTGTGGGAGAGTATACCCCCCCTCTCATGCTTGGTCCACCTCTCTCTCTCTCTCTCTCTCTCTCTCTCTCTCTCTCTCTCTCTCTCTCTCTCTCTCTCGCTTGTATTTTATTATTATTTCCTTTGGACATGTCCCCTCTTTTTCCTCTTTTGAGAGAAAGAACTTAATTATATATTTTTATGTATCTAAATTCTCATTGGACCCTTCTCTTTTCCAGTTCTTGGTAAGGGCTTGTGTTCCAGACGTACACTTCAATAATCTGGCTAGCCCCAAGAACAAACCACTCTGCAAAATGGTGCACATAGTGGTTCAGATTGTTGTCTTGCTTCACCTTCCGAAAGTGCAGCATGTCCACGTTAGGCGGGCTTGGTCCCTCTCTCTTGTCGTGAGTGAGAATAAGCATATCATTAATATTAATGATCAAGGTAGGCCTATTATCCTCCGAAATGTGAGAGACACAAAACTGAGTTACTAGGGGTGTCTCTCGATCAAAGTGCCCCATGTCTTCTTGAACACAATGTTGTGCCCAACATTACCAATCACTTGTATTTTTACTACAGTGCCCAACAAACCACACCCACTAAATTACAGTGAAGATTGACACCATGAGACAAAAAGTATATCTTATATTCAAAATAAGTAAATAGCACAAAAAGCACATGGAACTTAAAGTTTCCGATGTACTCAGGTTTTGGGGGGGTCTTGATTAGTACTTTTCTTTGGATCTGGATGATGCACTCCTTCCTCTTGCTGTCGCTTGCATTTCTTCCTCAGGGTATCTGCAATTACTAGTAATGTCTCCAGCAAAAGTGGTTGACAACTATTTGCATTATGTAAACTGGTAGTCACAAGCAAGTGGTTCTGAACCACTTGAAATGGACTTATGGACCACTTGTAGTAGTTTTGAACCTTTTGCTAGTGGTTAAGATAGCTCTTGCCAGTGATTTTGAACCACTTGCCAGTGGTTAAGAACCACTTCCAGTGGTTACGATAGCACTTGCTAGTGGTCCAGAACCACTTGCTAGTGGTTTAGATAGCACTTGCAGGTGGTTCTGAACCACTTGCCAATGGTTAGGAACCACTTGCCAGTGGTAAAGATAACACTTGCTTGTGGTTTAGATAGCACTTGCTAGTGGTTAAGATAGCACTTGATAGTGGTTCAAAACCACTTGCTAGTGCTTTAGATAGCACTTACAAGTGGTCTATGAGATTGAAACTACGTATTCAACCAAGTGGTTCTAAAGCACTTGCAAAGTCCTTCTAGATCACTTGCTAGGTCTTCTCCTCCACTTGCAAGTGATTTGAAAGTGGTTTGGAAAAGGTTTTGAACCACTTGGTAGTGTTTTAGTGAGCACTTGTAGGTGGTCAATGTTATCAAAACTACGTATATAAGGGTGTCTTGACAACTTTTGGGTGGCTTAAATGGCTTTATATTTTTGTAAAATCTGGTTGAAGGTAGTTTAAAGCACTTGCAAGTGGATGGCAAGTTGTAAGCTACATGTACACGAAAGAATAAAAAAGTGTCAGAAACGCTTCAGCTTTTGGATAAGGAACATAAGTTTTTATGAGGAACAAATACAAGAAAGCGGTACGCAATTATACTTTATGAGGTCAATGTGTTTTAAATAGGCTTGCTATCAGAGGGCATGCTATTTTAGATGTGCTCATACACGGTATCACTCAAAGTGTTGACATTAGGCTCATTTCTCTCAGGATACAAGGGGAACTTAAGGCATCGAACTAGGTACGAGTACATGGAAGCAGGAGGCCTATCATCTAATAACACATATTGATCGGAGCGTCCCTTGACTTTATCGTAAAAGTGCCCCTCAACATAAAAGGAGTTCTTCTTTATCTGATTGTGCCATGCATCCTTTTGAGTAGCGGTGGATAGCCTCTTCTCCGAGCAACACCTCGGTATATAAAAATCAGAGTCTTCCCCCTCAACATTTGACTGCAAAGTTATCTGCAACTCGTAAGATATCTCTCAAATCATCATGATGGCCAGCATACATAGGTGCATCAATCTCCTCGTCACTTGAAACATCTCCATCTATGTCAGCCTCTGTTGGTATGATCCTCAAGTACTGCCATGCTTCTACGTGAGCTTTGTTTGCACATCTTCTCCATTGACCGTGCACACAAGCATGACAGAAGCAGGATAGATTTCTACACCTCAATGCAATCATATCTATTGAAGAGAAACCGTTCACACAATGCATCGAACGTGATCCATAGATTTTCTTGCAATCCCATTCTATATCTCTCAGCACATCACCCACCTTGATTTCCTAGAAGACCCTATCGACCTTGTTTGCGGATGACCAAGAGTCTTTCCTATTGTTCATTAGGGTGAGGTAATTGACCATTGTTGTTGCATTATACAGGGGGTGTCCATCCACCTTCAATTGATCATGGGTTAATGCCCTCTTTATGACTGCGTCAGCATCGTCATGTTCACCTTTTCCATGACCGGACCCAAAATAGTTGTGCATCATCTCAAGCCCAGTAAGCTGAGAAAACCTTGCAACAAAGAAGAAAGGCCGTCGTGCTTTGAATTGTGATGCTGCACCATCAAACCATACCCAGTGTCGCTTTAAACAAAAACCCCGGTCCTTCAACCACTGGTCATGCAAAACAAACCAGTGTTGAACGAACGATGTGTCATGCACATTGTCATTGGATATACAAAAATAGAGAAATTCTATGATCTCGCCCATTGTCGAGCGCACATAGCAGATGTGGACCAAAATGCTCAGCTAACTAGAATACCAGTGCATGGATTGGATCTCATTCTGAATTTTAAAACTGTAATTTTTTGCAAAGCCCACCACAGAGACAACGACATCACTTGGAAAACTCTGTAGACACTCTTTGAATTGGTTGTCCTACCATTTGTAGATGTAGTTATGTTTGATAAACTTGGTCAGCTTGTCTTTCATGAATGAAATGAAAGTGAAGCACCCTGCTGAATAACAAGATCTTTTCTTGTGTGCGTTGGCCATCTTCATGTATAGATTGTGTCTCCACACCAACAAAAACCTTTGCAGCCACCTAAAAGTTGTCGTTGTGCACTTCAAGAGGACAACATTTGAGTTGTTTGTTACCGCACTGATCGCATTTTCCCATCAAGAAGATGTGTAAATGAAACATGGAATTTTCTGGTTTAGGACACAAAAAGGACTTCCATAGTGTTGTGAGGCTCTCAAATGTTGACTTTGCAGCCACACATATACTGCCACTGACTGCAGGGTCACAAACATCACAAGCACAATGACAAGATTCTCCATGTACTCCAAACCTACCTTGACGCATTTGGTTGAAAGCATATTTCAAGTAGACAGCTTGCACATGATATTCGCAACAGCAGGTATTGCGGTCCCGCAATTTTCAAACAAAAAGGGCTTCAATTTCTCAAAGCATCTCAGCAAAATGCACACCGTTGGATACATTTCCTGAAATCGCCTGTAAAATTCCACCTGCACAAAAAAGGAGGCAATAAAGAGATAATGTGACAACAAATAACCAAAACGGTTGGTACCATCACCTACAAGTTATAACACCCACTCTCGTGTTTGTGAAAGCAAATAAGAGGAACATTTACCACTGAAAAGTTGTTTTGCATGTTTGAAAAGGGTTTTAAACTTCTTGAAACCACTTGAAGCACTCTAAACCACCTGAAGGTGATTGAAAAATTTCATCAAACCACTTTCAATTGGTTTGTTTACCACTTTCAATCGCCTTCAGGTGGTTTGAAATCTTCCAAGTGCTTACATAGGTTCTCACTCAAGCACTTTAAACCACCTATAGGTGATTGAAACTGGTCATTTAACCACTTTCAATCACCTTTAGTTGGATAACACCCAAATCTCGAGTTTTTAAAAGCACTCAAGAGGAACATTAACCACTTAGAAGTAATTTTTCATATTTGAAAGTGGCTTTGAGCTACTTGAAACCACTTGAAGCACGTAAAACCACCTAACAATGATTGAAATAGTTTATCAAACCACTTTCAAGTGGTTTGATGACCACTTTCAATCACCTTCAGGTGGTTTGAAATCTTCCAAGTGCCTACATAGGTTTTCACTTGAGCACTTGATAGATTTCAAACCACCTTAAGCACTCAAAACCACCTAAATGTGATTGAAAAGAGTCATCAAACCACTTTCAATCATCTTCAAGTGGTTTGATGACCACTTTCAATCACCTTCAGGTGGTTTGAAATCTTCCAAGTGCCTACATAGGTTTTCACTTGAGCACTTGATAGATTTCAAACCACCTTAAGCACTCAAAACCACCTAAATGTGATTGAAAAGAGTCATCAAACCACTTTCAATCATCTTCAAGTGGTTTGAAATCTTCAAGGTTCTCACCCAAGCACTTAGCAAATTTCAAACCACTGGTCATTAAGTGGTTTTTTTTTCACTTTCAATCACCTTCAGGTGGTTTGAAAACTTCCAAGCGCTTACATAGGTGCTTACCCAAGCACCTTGCGGATTGTAAGTGGGTTTTAAAATACTTTAAAGTGGTGACAAACTATTTCAGACTTTGCAAAGTACAAGCTTCCACACTTAGGTGGTTGAAAGCAGTATTTTAGGTACTTTAAATCACTATCAATACTTTAACTGCTTTGCAAAGTACTTGAAAGGGGATTCAACCACTTTTTGATTGTTTCCTCAGTTCTCAAAGGTTTTTTACAATTTGACAGTGGTTCTGATAGCTTGAAAGTGGTGAACAATGGTCACTATACTACTTGCAGTGGTTTTTTACAGTTTGATTGTGGTTGTGATAGCTTGACAATGGTGAACATTGGTCAATATACTACTTGGAAGTGGTTGATAATACCTCATGTTGATCCATCAAATGCAATGGATGCATAAGAACAGCCTTTCTGCTGATACGCCTTTGGCATATGTCCTTGTTTGGAGAGGCTCGGGTCTTTGTTGTTTAGAAACCAAACACAACCTCCTTAATGTCCTCTATGATGTTTGTAGAACGATGAGCTTGCCATTTAACATGCTAAGATTGGAAAAGGAATGTTCTCATCCTCTAAATGGAGTCGTGCATTCACAAAACCGATGTTTCTTCTTCGTATGCCCAACGACTTTGCAAGTGCTCTATCCATAAAGGGACGTGCATCTACTTTGTCCCTCGAATTAATGCATGCCATCACTGTTGCCCTCTTGAAAAGTGTTTTCGTGGCTAAGTGCGGGACCTTGACTTATGACAAGGTGTTGCGAATGTTCGAAAGAACTACTCTCTGTATAGAATGTGTTGAGTTCTGCAGGTTGCAAAATACTGGTTGTTGGAGTAACTATTCAAAAATTCTCCTTGGAGTTTTGTTGTCAATCCTTGCGTTTGCTCTCCCCAGCACATTGACATGGCATGAAGAATCTTCCTTTTCTGCTTCTCATCGAGCTGGACATCCTTCCGCTTGTCAGCACAGAAAATATGTTGCCTTTGCCTCTCTCTTTGTTCCCTTTTCTTTGCCGCCCAATAATCGCATAAGCAGCCTGTGAAGTGCTCAGGAAACTCTGCTCGACTATGTACTGGTGGGCACGGAGCCGGATCAAGAAAACCTAAAGAAAAAGAGCTCAACGCATGAGCATACTGTTGAGATGTCGAGCTCTACACCTTGAGCTGGCATCCACTACGAGTCTTGGCCGCTTACGGCATTTACTCACTGGCGCGTTAGGTGACCGACACGGAGGATCTCTGCCAGTGATTCTACAGCTGGACTACACTTATAGTGCCAGCCTAGTACGCTTCTAGCGAGTTCACACTTAGTGACCGCATGTGCATATGTGCTACTTTTCAGCTTTAGCACTTAGTCATTTTGTACTCTCTTTTCTGTGAAGAAGAAGAAGAAGCTTTCCATCTCTGTGTGCTTTGTGCTTGTCTTGTGTAGCTCTCTTGCATCCTCATTCTTTACATGGTATCAGAGCCTGGTGCAGGCAAGAGAGGCTAAGAGAGCAAGAGCATCACAATCCCTTCGTTCGCAATCCACGACCAGATGCCGAAGGTGCCTCGCGCAGCGAAAAAAATTTTAGGGGTTTTTCGCACAAGTTTCTGAATAGGTCTCCAAAGTGCAGTATACAGAGATTTACTGTACAAGTACAGTGGTTGTATGTACGCTTGATTGTGGACACTCGTTGAGTGTAGAAAGCGTTACAAGAACCACGATAGCAGGTTCAGCAGATTTGCAGGTTTTTGCAGATTGCAGCTATTTTGTCTTAGTGCTTCAAGATGTCTGACGGTTTCAGTCAGATTGTTACTGAGAAGCTTGAGAAAAATAACTACCCTGCATGGAAGTTCAGAATAACAAATTTCCTAAAAGGAAAAGGTTATTGGGACTATGTAGAAGGAGACAATGAAAAGGAACCAGAGATTCCCGAGGCAAATGCTACAGCAGAACAAAGGAAAGCCTTGAGGGACTGGCAACAAGGCCAGAGCAAAGTGATGTATTGGCTTTCTATGAGCATCACAGATGGCATGATGGGCTATCTACAGGATGCTGAAACCCCCGCCATTGCATGGAAAAACTTAGGCAGAGTGTTTGAGGTGAACACCAAGGCCAGGAAGCTTCAACTAAAGTCGGAGCTAAATCAGGTTAAGAGGAACAACCTCTCCATCAATGATTATGCTTTGAAGATCAAGAGTATCATTGAGGCTCTTGGATCTATTAAAGTCTCAGTGGAAGACGATGACATTGTCCGTGCATGCTTGGATGGTCTAGGAGATGAGTATGTACATTTTAGGTCTTCCATGAATACAAGAGACGACATCCCCGTGTTCCAAGATTTGATTTCTATGCTTATTCTTGAGGAGAAGAACCTTGACACATCTTCTTCTCATGGCAGAAATAATTCTGAACAGGCCTTCTATTCTAACTCCAACGGAGGTAGAGGTAGAGGTCGTGGTCGAGGCCCAAGGGGTTGCAGGGGCCAATTTCTGGAAGGTCAATCAAATCAAAACAATACAGGTGGCAGGGGAAACCAGTCTCAAGGCAGGGGGAGTCAAAGAGGTCGTGGTGCAGGATCAAGCAGGCAGCAACATACTCCAGATAGTAGAGAATGTTGGACTTGTGGTGAAAGAGGTCACATGTCACGTGACTGTCCAAAGGGAAAAGCAAGTAGAAAGAGAGAACAGGGCAACTATGCATCTACTAGCAGAGATGCAGATGACAGCAAAAACGAGTGCATGTTTGTTATGCAACATGTAATGAATACAATGACTGCAGAGAATTCCACCCAAGATGATGTTTGGTATGTGGATTCAGGTGCCTCTAATCACATGACGTCTCGTGGAGAGTGGTTTAGAGATATGCGCAAACCAGATGTGTCAGGCTATGTGCAGACAGGAGATGACACAGCTCACCCCATTGCTCATGTAGGGGACATACCTCTAAATACGAAGAGTGGGAAATCAAAGTACTTAGCAGATGTACTTCATGTCCCAAACATTACAAAGAATCTTGTTTCTGTTGGACAAATGGTTGAGCAGGGTTTGCAGGTTCGCTTCAATCCAAATGGCTGTTATGTAGAAGATTTCCAGAATGGCTGTAAGCTGATCACAGAGGGCAAATGTGTGGGCAGAATGTTTACGCTGAATGTAGACATGCCTGAGGTAAAAGCTGCATTATTTGCACATGGCACAGGTGTTGTGGCTGATGTTGACATTTGGCACAAACGCATTGGCCATGTCAATGAGCAGAGATTGCGCAGCATGCAATCAAAACAGATTGTAAAAGGTTTGCCCAAATTCAAGGTGGATGGTATGCATAAAGTGTGTGCAGCATGCCATTTTGGAAAACAGTCAAAGGGCTCATTTCCACATGAGCGCAATGTATGTAAAAAGCCACTTGAGGTGGTGCACACAGATGTTTGGGGTCCAACCGATACTGCAAGTATACATGGTTGCAGGTATTATGTCTCTTTCATTGATGACCATACAAGGAAAGTATGGGTCTACTTCATGCGTAACAAAAGTGAAGTGTTTGGTCACTTTCAAGACTTCAAAGTCATGATTGAGAAGGAGACAGATATGCAAATCAAGACATTGAGGTCAGATGGAGGGGGAGAGTACTTCTCCAATGATTTTTCATATTTTCTGCGAATGCATGGTATACACAGGCAGTTTACATGCAGATATACTCCACAGCAGAATGGGGTCGCAGAAAGGAAAAACAGGCACATTGCAGAGGTTGCACGTGCATTGATGAATGAGAAGAACATGCCTCATCATTTCTGGGCTGAAGCTGTAAATACAGCTATGTACATTATGAACAGGACACCTACAGCTGCGGTGCATGATGTAACACCTGAGGAAAAGTTTATAGGTACAAAGCCTGATTTGGCACACTTGAAAGTGTTTGGCTGCATAGCTTACGTGCATGTACCAGATGAGTTGCGTAGGAAATTGGATCCTAAAGCAGAGAAATGTATTCTTGTGGGATATTCCCTTGAACAAAAGGGGTACAGGTGCTACAATCCTACTACACGAGAATTACGAGTGAGCAGAGATGTAGTCTTTGATGAGATGAGCAGCTGGTACAGTAATGCACATGGCACTATTGGGGCTGATGTAAAAGATGATGTGGTTGTACAAAATGTGAGGCCACAGTCACAGGTTTTGAGTGGACCACAAGAGTCCTCTTCTTGTGGCTCTGTTGAGAAACCATGGAATGGTAGACTACGTACGCAGGTTACTCCACCAACAGGTACAGGGAATGTATCACGAAAAGGAAAGGAAAAGGTTGATGAACCTCCCTTTATGGTTGATGCATCATCAGGTTTTTCACATGTAGACATGGATTCAGATGGTTCTGAACAAAGTCTTGATGAGGAATTTGGAATTCCGACTGTCAGGACACCTGGTGTAAGGAAAGTACAAGAAGATGCTAGAGGGCAAAGGAGTGACCCAGGACCGCGCAGATCTAATAGAGTCAGAAATCCAGTTCAGAAATTGACTTATGATGGGTATCTAGCGCATCACCAAGCCTACATGGCTAAGGTGATACAGGATGTGGAGCCCACATGTTTTGAGGATGCAGTTGGAAATGTGCATTGGGATGATGCAATGAATGAAGAGATGGCTGCATTGGAAGCAAATGACACATGGGAGTTGGTGCCATTGCCAAGTGGCAAGAAAGCTATTGGCTGTAAATGGGTGTATAAAACCAAGCATAAGGCTGATGGTAACATTGAGCGTCACAAGGCAAGGCTGGTCACAAAGGGTTATGCACAGACGTATGGCATAGACTATGAGGAGACCTTTGCTCCAGTGGCAAAGATGACGACAGTGAGAGCTGTCATAGCAGTGGCTGCATCTAGAGGATGGATTATGCATCAAATGGATGTAAAGAATGCCTTCTTGAATGGTGAGTTGCAAGAGGAAGTGTATATGGATCAGCCACCTGGTTATGTCAACCCAGGTTACCCAGATTATGTATGCAGACTTCTCAAAGCTTTGTATGGTTTGAAGCAGGGCTCTAGAGCATGGTATGACAGGATTGCCAAGTATCTTGTCAGTATTGGTTTTAGGAGAGCTCATGCTGATCATTCACTCTATGTACGTGAGAGTGATGTGGGGATTGTGGTCATTACCATATATGTAGATGACCTTATTATTGTTGGTGACAATGCTATGGAGATTGACCATGTGAAGGGTCTTCTCAAACAGGAGTTTGAAATGAAAGATTTAGGCGAGTTGCGCTACTTTCTTGGCATTGAGGTGATCAGGACTCCAGAGGGTGTATGGCTATCACAGAGACAGTATGCTTTGGACATGTTGTCAAAGTATGGTATGGCTGATTGTAAGCCAATTTCTATTCCCTTGGATGTGAATGCAAAGCTGAGTGCAGAGAAGGGTGATGTTGTTGAGGATGTCAACATGTACAGGAAGATTGTGGGTAGTCTAATCTACTTGACTATCACGAGGCCAGACTTGAGCTACACAGTAGGCTTGGAGAGTCAGTTCATGCAACTTCCGAGGAAGCCACATTTGGATGGAGTATGACGCACACTTAGGTATGTGCAAGGTACTCTTGACTACGCATTGTTCTATGCAGCAGATGCACCATTAGCATTGTATGGGTATACAGATGCAGATTGGGCAGGTAGCATTGTTGATAGGAGATCTACGAGTAGCTTCATGTTCTCTTTTGGGAGTGCTGCTGTTACTTGGAGCAGCAAAAAGCAGCCTACGGTTGCTTTATCGAGCACAGAGGCCGAGTACAGAGGTGCAGCAGTTGCGGCGTGCGAGGTAGCTTGGCTACGCACATTACTTGAGGACTTGGGAGTGCAGGTGGACCAACAGATTTTCATCCATTGTGACAACCTCAGCAGCATGCAGTTGGCTAGGAACCCAGTGTTCCATGCCAGGACCAAACACATAGAGGTCCATTACCACTACGTTCGAGAGCGAGTGTTGGCGGGCGACATCGACTTGGTCTACGTCAGCACAGAGGAGCAGATAGCGGATATCTTTACCAAGGCCCTCGGAGCTGAGAAGCTTCAACGTTTCCGGACTATGCTTGGACTTTGCGACATGCAGAGCTCGAGGGGGAGTGTTGAGATGTCGAGCTCTACACCTTGAGTTGGCATCCACTACGGGTCTTGGCCGCTTACGGCATTTACTCACTGGCGCGTTAGGTGACCGACACGGAGGATCTCTGCCAGTGATTCTACAGCTGGACTACACTTATAGTGCCAGCCTAGTATGCTTCTAGAGAGTTCACAATTAGTGACCGCATGTACATATGTGCTACTTTTCAGCTTTAGCACTTAGTCATTTTGTACTCTCTTTTCTGTGAAGAAGAAGAAGAAGCTTTCCATCTCTGTGTGCTTTGTGCTTGTCTTGTGTAGCTCTCTTGCATCCTCATTCTTTACACATACATCATGAAGATCCTAGGCATCAACAAGACCAAACATGTCACAGACACTCACACACACCTAACTGGCGAGAAGGCTCCATCCTTAGCGAGAGAGAGAGAGAGAGAGAGAGAGAGAGAGAGAGGGATGGATAACTATGCACACACAGCAGAGAACCGTACGCATAGGAAAGAAATGGAATGTGCTGCAAAAATATCACACATAGAAGGAGAGAAAGGCACTCTACTCTATGCAAAAACCGTGCACAGATAATACCCTAATTCTGTATGCTTTGTGCCCACGCAGAGAAGGAGACACAGGGCGTGCTCGTACGTCCAACACGTCCAAGAACTACAGGGGGGAATAAAAAATGCATACCCCTCTTTTTTTTTTTAAATCCCCTCATCTTCATTACTCATCATTGAGTTTCCTCCCCCAAAAATCAAATGTAGACTCAAAAGTTCCCCAAAACTACTTTAAAAAGGAGTGTCCAAGATAGCCCTTTTTGGATATATGTATATATATATATATATATATATATATATATATATATATTAAAGTTCTCAATTGAGCTTGAATTGCATTAGTCACAAAAAGTCACAAACAACCCCGGCTTATTCTTTGCACAGGGAACTCCATAAAAATTACATCACAGGGATGCACCTCCACAACTACTCTTATTTGTTTAGCTTCCAATTTTTATTCTACTACAAAGGAGATTCCACCAACATGTCTCTAGAATAGAATTTGCTCCAGAGGCTCACACTTCTTTTGAAAGTGTAACGTATTTATGGGCTGACATACTGCCCTCAAAGATGTAGCTCTTACTATGCATATGTCAATCAATAGATCCTCATTGTCTATGTGTCTAGAGCCCATAGCAAGGTTGTATCTGAAGAGGGAGTTTCTAGATGTGTGAACACCCACCTGCAGATAGTGCCCATGAAGTTTTTGATTTAAGACATCCCCAGAACAGGTGTGTGAGGGTTTCATTTGGGTGTTTGCATCTGATACAAGTACCTTCGGAAAGCCCTCTTTTGCCTTATCTCTGGTTGGAATGAATCCAAAAAGAACCTTCCAAAGGAAGACTTTGTCACTCTCTTTGCATTTGGCTTTCCATGCTGGATGTCTACCACCTCTCATCAAGGCTTATCATCACCAACTTCACAAAGTAGGTGAAATATAGTTCTAGGCTTTATTTATGACAGGTGGACAACATGGCATGGGTAGCCCTATACACGGGGGCTTCACTAGTAGTAATAGGGGGACGCCACCTACGTGCAACAAAATTGCCTTTTTAACCCCTATATACGGGACCCTCCTATGTAAAATCTATCCATTTGATCTTAGAAATCCCCCCTATTGTACACTCACGTGATACCATACGATAACCCTTAGTGAATACCCCATGGCCCTGAACCAGTCCTCCGAGTCTTGCTTACATCCGAGCGTATAGATCACCACTCTACTTTCTTGTATAATCTCTAAGAAGCTTGCCACATCAAGATCTCCTTCAAACACACGGCGGTTCCTCGCTTGCCATGTATGATGAAAGAAGAAGTACTTGTCAGTTTGAGTGCAAATGAGAAGAGCACGAATTTCCAACTTCTTGCCACCAAGGAGCAGATCAGTCTTGAAGAATCTGATCTTTGGACCCACTTGCAGATTTTCCCTGCCAAGCCTTTGATCACCTGGCATTCCATTAATAGGGTGGCCAAATCCTCACTAGCTATCCTGCACCCCAAGCATTGATCTCACCCAATTCCTCTCTCTTGGATCTTTATGTCCGTTGGTAGAGCACCCCACATCACCTTCCATAAAAATATATTTATAAATTGCGGCCACTTTGGCTTCTAAATGTTCTCCATGACTTCCTCCCACCGTTATTTTGCCCGTTGTCTCTTCCATATCGAGGGGGATAGACCAATTATTCTTGTGTATAATTGCATGATATATGCCTTTAGAATGGGGTTTCCATAAAAGACTACTTCCGGGCCATCTCAAGGAATTCCACTCAAATGCGGATTCACATATTGGCATCACAACATTGTCAAGCTCTTTCACCACTCTGTTGACTAGATTATTCTACCTCTTACTAGGATTGAGACTTCTTTATGGTCAGGTCCCTTGTAGCATGTACATCATGCACCACAAGCTCTAGTGGTTGGTAGATGTGTGGTTAGAATAAATTATTGCATGGAGCCGTTAAGGCATTAAATAAACTATGGATTGCTTCATTATAAAATGAGAGAAGAGTTTCTTAACAGCATGCTCAACTCTCTCAAGTCCTCTCTCCCTCTTTTTCTCATGGTCCCGATACCCTCCCTTTGTTTCACCAACATGGTATTGGAGCCATGCAACTTTGATCCTCCATAGCCTCAATCTTTGACTTGAAGGAAACCGCGAGTAAGACAACTTGTATAAGGGAACAGGAAAATTTTGACCTGCAACAAATTATTCAAGGTTTGTATCAATAGGATCACCTTGACCTAATTAAAAAAAAAATGACGCTCCGGGTATGTCCACTTTAGTGTGCCTTGCTAAAAAAAAAGCTATGGGTATGTCCATTTTAGCATGCCTTGCTAAAAACAAAAAATGATGGCAATACCTTTGTTCATCATTGCCTACATTTTCCATTAGTAGATATGGGTTCCATGTTCTCCTTACAACCTATGGCCTTCATAGTTTGAATTTTTGGAAAGTACCAAGTGATAAATCACACATAACTTCGACTTTGTTGAGTTGGAGTAAGCATTTACATTTTGTTTGTGATTCTACCCAAACTACCATCACCGTATGATTACACCAAGTGTATATAGGGTGGTAGGGTGGTGGATCCGGCATCACAGTCTCCTAGGTCTTATATATATATCTCACACTTTGTGAGTATTGCCCAAAAAAAGAAAAGACATTAAATGAGCTAAGACGGCAAGCAAGTGTTGAAGCTTGTTGCAAGCTAATAGGAAACTTTTGCCGTAGCCATATATAGAAAAGACATTAAATGAGCTAGGATGGCAAGCAAGTGTTGAAGCTTCTTGCAAGCTAAGAGGAAACTTTTGCGATAGCCATATATAGAAAGATTGTACTATCTAGTTTTGTTTCCTCTCTTTTTAGGGAGTCCAGGTCTTCATGTTATAAATTCGTTCAGAATGGGTCTATGTATTGCATATCTACAATTTTTGTTAACCTAAAATAAAATAAAATAAAATAGATGTGAAATGAGTAGGTGGATCATGAAGCTCAAAAAGCTCTACATGAAGTATGTTTTTTTTTCAAAATGCTCATCTGCGTTTGATTTGATTCATCTTGAATAATACATGCAAACCCTGGCATATCCTTTGCAAATGGCATCCATCATATACAAAAAAGTCAGTTCAATGGGCACAAAGCCTCGGAGGGATTTGAGACATTGACCCTAAACGTACCCTTAATCTATGTTACAAAATTTTCATATTTTCATCAAGGACTTCTCTTCTTCTTCTCGGCAATCCGCTTTCTCCTGCTTGACAAAAGCCATCTACAAATTTCCAACATTAGTTCTGCATGTAGGATTCCACTCTTTTTTTGGAATATATGTTCATTTCTAAAGACCCATATGGATTTAAGAACTATAGCTTTGACTACACAATTTTTGTCCTCAACTCTTCATCTCCAAGCTCCAATGTCTGGAGCCTACATCTAGGTCTCATCTAAAGAATGGGGTGCCAACTTGGCAAAACACCCATCTGCAGACTCTTCCAGTGAAGCTCTTGATTGTTGGATATCCCCATATGAGGTGGGATACGGTCTCAATTTGCTGGTTGCATCTGATGCAAGTTCCATTGCCAAGACCCCTTACTTTGGCCTTGTCCTTGGTCGGTAGAAAACCAAAAAGCATTTTCCAGAGAAAGAGTTTCTGCATCTTTGCATTCAAAGTGCCATATGCTCTTTAACAAGTGGCTCCCTTTGATCTTGCTTGACTTTTTGACTAAGTATTGTTTAGATGCCCAACCCACTTCTTAGAGAAAGCCGGCTTCTCATAGACGCTCTTTGTCAAGGGACAAGGAAATGACTTCCCCCCAGGCCACTTCCACGCCTTCCACTCGGCTGTCATAGAGCAAGGTGGTAGGAAGATGTGGGAAAGGAGATCCAACCAAGGACCTCTTTGTGTAGGGACAAGCTATTGACCTCTTTCAATCATTTGAGAGACTACCATCCTCCTTCACGATGGTTTCACACAGATTATGTTGCATTGTACGTTATACAAGGTACATATAAAACGCTTTAATCGGGTGTATTATACAACCCTCCCAATAAAATGAATGTATTATACGGTGTCACATTAGACAAATCACTGTTTTGTATAATTTCTTAGTTATTTGATCAAAAAATATGTATTTTGATAAAAAAATGTTATATATATAGTCATACTCCACGAGCCTTTTACCATTGTGGGCATCTTTAGTGAAAAATATGCTTTGAGGTGAACTCTAAAATTCCAAAAACAAAAACAAAAAATAATTTTGTTCAATGAGCTATTAATTAGAAATAAAATTTTGTTTTAGCAATAAATAGAAAGTTTAATCTTAAATTAGTAGTTACTTCTTTATGTAGAGCCATGCTCATACTTAAAAGTAACTTATGTAGACTTAAATCATGGTTGCCTGCCAAGTGTAGAGAAATGCTCACACAAGAGGTGATCTAGTTAGGTAGAATAGTAATTTCTTTCCTTGTGTAGAGTTTCACATTTGGAAGCGATTTGCCTTTGATGAATAGAAATTACATGTCACGTGTAGAGCTCGACTCACACTAGAGGTGATTTAGGTAGGTAGAATAGTAATGCTTGCCTTGTGTAGAGTTTGACTCACATTTGGAAGTGATTTAGGTAGGATAAATAGAAATAACATATATACAAAAAATATACTTTATATGGATAAACGTGTATAATACAAAAATACACGTTAAATTTCCTTTTTTACGTATAACAATTGATCATACAAACGTATAAATGCAATGTAGCACACAAAGGCCACGTTGTCAAAACCTTTTTGTTAAGTCGTCTTGCAATCTTGGTTCATTGGCGATCAAGAACAAGACCTTGTAAAATGGGACCCCAAGGAGACTAGTGCAAAGCACTGTTTTTCCAGTATCTATTCTCTTCATCCCAGTGCAGAGCAATGTTTTTCCAATATCTAGTCTCTTCATCCTAGATGAGTGGAGGCATATTTACAATATTTGCCTTTGAAATTCATGCCTTTGGGGGTAAAATTCTGTTTTGCATATTAAGATGCAACCACTTTCCCACTTTAGATTTTATAGTTACATTCATCACCACTTCCCTAGCCATACAGGCCCAAGTCTCATCAGATTCGGCCAAAGTTCAAAACAATTTCACACAAAGGGACTCACTGTAAAGTGGAAGCAAAAGTCTCCTCATAATCTATGCCTTTTTGTTGTGCATAAGGAGGCAAATCACATAATTCCATGTGTCATTTTCTATAAGTGCATCATATTTTGATTGCATGGAAGCCATCCATTTTTTTGAATTTTGTGCTTCATCAAAAGACAAAGGTTTCTCTATATCACATAAGCTAGAAACAACCAAAGCATAACAATTTGATGCATAAGATGCATGCCAAGAACCTGAACAAGTATGACTAAATAAAGGTGCATCCAATTAACTATCACGCAAAGTATGCACTAGCCATTTTGGCATACCTCTAGCCTACTCATTCTCAGCCCTTTCTATGTCAAGTACATCATGTACATTTGCATCAGTAATAGGCTAGTTCGTAGCATTTTTTGAAACCCCCATAGGCTATACATTTGCCTCATTGGAATTTACATTCACGTTTTAACCATTGAAAAGAGAGATTAAACTGTCACAAATGTCCTATACGCTTACATTACTGTCTCTAGTACATGACAACAAAGACTAAACAGAATCTTCCACAAAGACAACATCCCATGAAACCATGATTCACTTTTTTTGCGTATGGTACAACTTTCATCTTTGCTTTCAGTATTGTAACCAACAAAGTGCATTTGACAGCCTTATCATCCAATTTTCTACATTGCGTTTGTGGCACCAAAGCATAAGCCAAACATCCAAAAACACGCATGTGATCAATAGATGGCTTTCTATCATGCCATGCTTCATATGGAGTCATAGACTGCAAAGCTTTCATAGGACACCTGTTAAGTACATAAGTAGCACACATGACGGCCTCAAGCCAAAACAAATGTGGGAAAGCTTGACTCTTGACTATACATCGTGCCATCTCCGTAAGCGACCTGTTTTTCCTTTCAACAACACCATTTTATTGTGTTGTATATGGAACTGTACATTGGTGTTTTATCCCACGACTAGCCATAAATACATTAAACTCATGAGACATATACTCCCCCCCTCAATCTGAATGGAGGGTGCCCATAGTATATTTAGAGACATTTTCAACCATAGCCAGAAATTTCTTGAAGCGCATAAACGCTTCGGATATACAATGAAAGATAAGATATCCCTAGAGTGATGGGCACATATACAATGCATGAGGGAAGAAACCTCCTAGTGAGGGAAAACATGCCCCGATGGTCCCAAGTGTGTTCACACACATCACTACCACATATGTATGGTAACATTCCACAATAACTCCTTGATGGGATCGATGAATGCCTTCTAGTTTCTTTATAATTGGAGGAAATGAGAGGCAAATGTAATGTACAATATCAAGAAAATGTTGATGAGTCTTGCTCGACAATGAAACAAAAACAGGGTAAATTTCACTATTTTCATCTTGTGTTAAGTCTGTCCTGAAACTAATTGAAAGCTTGTTTGAAGGTCGTCCTTTCTCTCATAGGTACTCCCAAGTTTTTGAAAATATCGTCCCTCTTAACGATCTCTAAGTCCATCCAACATAGTCAAAATTGTCATCTTCAGATAGAGATTAATCTCAACTTCTCAATACTACATTGGGAACTAGATGCTATTGAAAAAATCTAAACAAGTTGCAATACTTGTCTGACATTGTTCTGTTTAGCTTGGAAAAATAGTCATGAATCTTTTGTAAACATCTTGATTAGAAATTGCTTGCCATTTTGGATTTTCAATCCTTGGATCTATCCTCTTACTACTACATGCTCCAACAAAGCTATTAGAGAATGGGTTGGTGCAACAAATCAAAAGAGGGACCAAGGGGCAACCTTGAAGAATGAATCTCTTGACATCAATGTCCAACCAATCTTGAGTTGAAGAGAAGCTTGTATGAGGTACCTTTGCCAAGAGTGAGCATTGTTTGGCAAATTTGTGGTCCAAACCCCAAGTGGCTCAATGTTTCTTGCACAATGTCATAAGCCTTATCCAATTCTAGTTTAATCAATATACATTCTTGCTTAGAGAACCTACAATATTCCATTCCAACATGGAAGCTTTCACTACTCTCACACTATGCCGACGTCGTCTCTCTTGGTGGTGTTAGTAGGCGACCAAATATCTAAGGTTCATAGCAATATAGCACGCTTATTATCACACTTAGGGAGCACTTTGTATCAAATTTATAAGCATTGCTTGGCTTAGTATCTCCATTCTAAGCTTTTTTTTTTGGGGGAAACTCCAAGCTTCTAGCATTAAGAAAACCCCCCGCTTAAAACTGCTTATTATCTTCTTTGTCGACAAGTTTTCAACCTTGGTCCTTGAAAACCTACTAGCTTTGGAAGCATCTATGGTAGTGGGCCACTCTACCCCCATGATGGTGGAGCACAACAATCAACAAGAAAGGTGTGTCAGGCATCAATGAACAAGGGCCAAGTCAAATCCATTGCAACGATGATAAATATCAAGTGTACTTTGCCCTTCGCTTTGCCCACGATTGACACCATGCTTCTAGATGGTGGGGTTAGTTGCACAGCGGACCCGGTCACAAAGTCTACAAGAGACATTATCATGCAAGAGAGGTCGACTCAGACCGACTTCATAATCAAGATTGTGCCTGCTAATGAGAATCAAGGTCCCATTCATGCAAATACTAGCAATTCAAAATATGGGTAGGAGTGTCATTTGCAAAAGTTGTGAAAGGTGTTAACTTATCTGATATGACAGGTGGCCCCAGATAGGAAAAAATAGGGTTCCTTTGGCACCCATCTCAAAACAATTTGAAGAAGGATGTAGCATTAGTCACCCCCTCGATGTTGCCTGATTTAGAAATGCTTAGACAAAAGAGAGAGAGCTGCTAGATCAGCAATTGAGGGAAGTCACAAGGTAAATTAAATTAGGGCAAGCTGGTATGAAAATATCTTTGAGTGAAGTGGAGTATATTGTTGCTTTAGAAGATACTCAAATGGAAAAAATGTACACTGACTCAATGGCAAAGTGTACACTGACTTTGTGGCAACTATGTCCCAACAACTGGATGATGACTCTGTCATAGTGAAAAATTCAAATAAGGATATCAAGAAATAGTTAGCTTTGCAAACAAAATTTGCTTTAATCTTTGGCTTTAGCGGGAGGATCCCAAATAGACATGAATTGCTCTAGTGGCTGCAAGGCACGCATATTATCGACCATGATGGTGCAATGGACCATGCAGCTTACCTAGCCAAGGGTCTTTTATCGCTTAGATTCAAGGAAGCTTCTATTGTTGTTAAGGTCGTGGGTAAGGGTCCTCTTGTGTTCAACAAAGGTCAGATTTGTGTATTTCCTTGGAACCCTTTGTTGATTCATAGGAGTCTCTAGAAGAGTATGCTTTCAAGGCCTCATGACATTGGTCAGATTTGCTCAATTGTAAGCTTCGTTACTTGCTAATTTTGTTCGTACTATTGTTTTTGTTGAAACAACTACTAACATAGATAAGTAGCATCGCGATTCAACAGGTTGTTACATTGGTGTGAGGGCTACAATGTGCATAAAAGGTTTGCCTTGGCTTAACCTAGGGCTGATTGAAAATATGAATTTTTTGGTGGGTTAAATGACGGTAGGAAGAAGGAGAACTCACTAAATACAAGAAAATACTCCATAGTCCTACCTCCTCTCTATATGACACACCATGATATTGAGGGGATCAAGGGTGGAGATGCATTTGGTGACAGCATGTGAAATTGAGCCGTTGGGATGTGCTTGTTGAAAATTCAAGAAATTTGTAGAATTGGATGCTCAGGAGGCATTTGTAAATTGAGGTCTCCAGATCCACGGTCCCGATTAAGCTTAATCCACTCAATATTCGTGGAGTGTTGTATAAAGAGGAGGCACTCTTGCAAAGCTGTAAACTGTTATGTATATTCTAGGAGAAAAGACTTTCGTACACAATGGAGGGCTATTTCTTTTCTTGCTTTTAGAAGGAGGAGTTGGTTTAGGGTAAACCCCCCCCAACCCCCCCCATCATAAAAGGGCACCCCCTACAAAGCATAAGGACTATTGAGGCCCCAGAATACAAGTTGGTGAGTGGTGGGATTGTTAGCACGATGTGCCCACTTTTTATTCTCGTGTTTTGTGGTTCAAATCCCATCGAGTATTGTCCTTTTTTAATCTATTGGGTGTGTTCTTCTTTTGGGGGGGAATACTTTTGCACAACAAATTCAAAATGTGTGTCACGTTTGCTACCTAGTGCACCAAATCAACCATTGTCGATCTTGGATGGAAGCATTCAATGCAAGTTTGTATATGCGCCACGTGTTGAACTGAAATTGATACATCGTGCATCAAACGCGCTTTATGACAATCTCACTCTCCTTAAGTAGGGGAGTTTTACCCTAGTATAAAACATGAAGGAAGTTCCTTTAGCAAGGATGATAAATGAGGTGTAAACTTTTTCGTATTGTTCCACAAGAGATAGAGAAGAGATAGAGGAGAGATTGTGCCCAATAAATAATGGCCTATTGTAAGCATAATCAAGTCTTCAAGAACTACGCACTAGGAAATTGTCATGTTCAGGTTATGTCTTGCTCTACTTTATAAACTTTGAAATCCACTCCATCAACTCTCTCTCTCTCTCTCTCTCTCTCTCTCTCTCTCTCTTCTCCCCCCCCCCCCCCCCCCCAAAACACACACACGCACATTGGTGTAGCCAAAGTTGGCCGACCATAGAAGATGGCACAAGCAGGTGCATATGAGCTAGCAGGTGTATGGCAAAGTGCTAAAGCAAATGTGAAGATCCTGGGGAAACAGGTAGCAGCGGAAATGTATGTTTGATGAGGTTTTCTAGACCAAAAGAGCTCCAGAAAGGGCCATATGGGATGGTAGGTGAAGGAAGTCCAAAGAGCTAGTTTTTGGCTTGGAAGTGTAGAGCTTGAGATGCTGAGGGAGCTGGCCCAGATGGCTTGTCACAAACAAAGCCACGGTGTGCAAGTTATTGAAGATTGAAGTTGGAGGTGTTTGTAGATCCAAAACGATTAGGGCACGTGAAGAAAGATAGTCGGAGCCAGTTTGAAGTGATGGATATGCATAGCTTGTTTTGTAGAGCCTGTTGGTCTTTTCAGAGCGGCAATCAGAGTCCAGGATGTCAAAATATTTCCAGGAGAATGTTTGCTAGGGGCCAGTCTGAGCCGGTTTGATCGATTTGGAGAGCAAGACATTTGGGGGTTTTAAAAGCTCGACAGGGTTTACAGAGGTAGTGCACACTATATGGAGCTGACAGGAAGCAACGACCTCTCAATCAGACTCATGGTTTCCAAGTTATAGGCCGGTGAATGTTGGGACAATTAGCGGATGAGAGGTGTCATATATTTTTTGCTTGTTTTAATCGGCTTGGTTGGATGGTCTAAAAAAGTTGAAATGCAACCAAGACAAAGGGGATCAAGGTTGGGAATGTGGAGGCTCACTTGATCTTTACATCTTGAGGATTGGAGCATTGAGCAACAACCGACAAGCCATTGAAGACAAAGGGGGAAAAAAAAGCTTTTGTGAATGTTTTTATAAAAATTTTGGAGGTTGAGAGGCTTAGAGCCCTGGGAGCTGCCATGTGGCAACAAGAAAGCCCCATATGCGTAGTTCAGGGCCTCCAGCATGGGGTATATAGGGCAGATTGGCCACCACATTTAAGATGTTTGAGAGGAGAGAGCTCAAGGAGCTCATGGGCTATGATGTCGGACCCGCACAATGTTGTGGGCACTACCAACAAAGGGTTTTGATGGACTTCGACGATCGACGGCAGTTGGAGATGCTCGTGAGCAGGTGATGATGTGGCATTTTTGGGGGTTGTTCCAGCGGTGCTCCAGGCTGCCCCTTTTTTTATTGAGGGCAAAGGTGGGGTTCCATGGGTTGTCACGGCACCGTGACAACCACGGGCCTCAAGAGGTGACTCATACAGAAAAGGTGATCCAAGAATAGTAGACAAGGGATGCTTCACATGGAGATGAAATTAAAAATTCACCATGCATAGGATGCTAAAATGGAGTGTGACATGTGTATGAAATGCAAAAAAATGCTAAAAGGGGCTCTAATAGAGCTGCACGAACCATAAAACCAGATTTTATTCCTTTTTGGTGCTTGTGTCACCTCTATAAGAGGGAGTTCTCACAAATTGAAGGGGCTTTTTGCCAATTTGGGGTTTTGAGCTAGTGTATGGAGCCAACGAGAGGCTATGGTGTTGTGATGTCTATACGCATGCAAAGGGCTATCGATTCTTGATTTTGGACTCATCAATGCATGTGCCATCTTGGAGCATTGTGTAAATGGTGTTTTTGTGAGTCAAAGAGATCATTGCCTTTTGTGTCAATTTCCCCTTCCCCCTTCTCTTCTCTATTGTGTGCGTGTGTTTTCGGGTGTGTGTCGGTAGGTGTGCCCCCCAAGGTTTGCCGTGCAAAGAGAGATTGAGAGATGTGGTTTGTGTGGTGAAAGCCGTGAAATGGATTGTACGAAATGGTTGGTTGTGTTTGTGGTGTCGAAATGTGTGCGTGTATGTGTAGCTGTGTGAAAACGGTCGGTTTTTCGTGAGTTGTGTGAGCTTTGAAGGTGAACTCTAGTGGATTGGGGTGCAATGAGTATCTTGGGCTATAGAGAGGCATGTTGATTGTGTGCCAGGTGTGTTCTCCTTCCCCCTTTCCATCTTCTAGTGTCCCCCACGAAGGAGCGCAGTGATGCTCCGATTTGAAGTTGGAAGTGGTGTTTGAAGTTGACAGACGGTTGGCAGATGGTCAAAGGGTGTTCATTGGTCGAGTTTAAAGCTCGCAGAGATGGTGGAGCCAAGTTTTGGCCCCATATTTACAGGTGTTGAAGACCGTGAAGATTCGTTAGCAAGATCTTGAGCTATGGATGTTGTCGTTTGCGGATGCAGAGTGATAAAGAAAAGCTATAGATGGTGCCACTGATGATGTGTGGACGTGCAAAGATTTGGTTTGATGGTCTGAAGAGTGGTGATTGGAATTCATGGCAAGATCTATAGAGTCAGTTTTTAAAGCAATTTTGAAGCTGGCGGAGGCTTGTGCAAAGGTGAAGGCGGTACCCCAGGATGTAAATATTTTTCAATTTTTCTTCAGCGATTTGAAGCATGTTAGAAGTAGTTACAGATGGCTACGGGTGTTAAAGGCAACCAATACCTAAAGTTGTCGAAGTTTCTTGAGTGCCTGCATCCAAGGATCAAAGAAAAGGTCAAGTTTAGTGTGGATACCTATGGTGACATGGTGTACTTGGCCAAAGTGAAGAGCAAGAAAGTGAAACAGAAGCTAGAGCTGGGCTTGTTAAAGATTCCAGATTATTTGCATTTTGTGGCGGTAGCAGAGTGTTTTATGGTTAAACAAAATGTGGTGCCGGTTGTTTGAACTGTAGAACCTATTGAGTTAAGGCCTATGGTCAATTATGTTCCTTGGAGGTCTCCAATTCATGATGTGCCTATGCTGATGGTGGACGATCTTGTCAACGAGGATAAGCCTCTTGTTGAAGAGAACCAGTGTGCAAAAGATCTAGCTGATGTCAAGTCGCAAGAGCAGCTTGAAGAGGTAAATCTTGTTCTTGTGAAGTGTTTGTATGAAAAGGTAGCAGAATGTATCCAAGTTGAAGATGCCAAGAGCCTGGAAGTGGATGCAGGAAGTGTGCAAAGCCATAGATATGGTTGAGTTTTTGTGGAGCAGCAAGCGGGTGAAGATGCGGATGTAGAGTCAACATGTGGTGCTGATAGTGATGAAGATGCTAGCTCAAGCTTCTAGGATACAAGCAAGGAAGATAGAGAAAATGAGTCCACATCTATGGTGAGGAGACAGATTCTGATGATCATGTGTTGGTAAGGGTAAAGTTGCCTTGTTATGTGTTTGATGATGTGGTGGTAGCCAATGTGAAAGAAGAACAGGCTGAAGTGCCGAAGCTTGTAAAAGAAGATATGCAGTCGAAGGTACTATGCAACACCATGTCGATGACTTTGCTGATGAAAGCAACGGTGGAAAGTGATGTTGCGGTGCAAATGGTTTGAAGCTATGCGGTGAAGGGAAAAGTTGCATTTATGGATAGCCAATCGGGCGTACAAAGTCGACAAGAGGATGATGATGAAGTGGAAACTGAAGGGGATGGGCATATTTCGGATGATCATGATGTGCTAGATGATGACCCAAGAGTGCCTATGGATTGCACATGTGAAGAGGTGGATAGAGGTTCTATGGGCGAGGTATGCTTGAAAGTGAAGATGATTGCAGATTCAATGATGCCGAGGTTGCTATGTATGAAAGGATGTAGATGTTTGTTGACAAAGCTTTGGCTAGGATACAGGTGATGCGAGGGTTAGCCCCTCCAAAAGTGGATGTTCTAGTGGATGAGCATTCTGCTATTGCTATGCTAGCACGGGCCAATGTTTATGTCAGATGTAGTCCTCTTTTGAGGAGAGCCTCACCTTCTATGGTTAGGAGGGATGGTCAGGTATGTTGTCAGGTATGTTTGGTGATGTGATCGGGGAGCACGTTGATAAGAACAATGGTGCTCTCTTTGAAGATGCTTGGGTACATTAGGATGCTTGGAGTGATGAAGGTAGGCCATGGGCAACCTATGAGGGTGATGCTATATGTGCTGGGATGCAACAGTATAGGATGCACCTACAGGTGGATGGAGAAGAGTAGTGCCAAATATTTGACCCAAGTACAAGCTATGCTGTAATGCAGGGGGTGGGGAAACCCACATGATGATTGGCAATAGGAGATAGGAATAAACTATATATATGATTTTGTTTTTCTCATAGTGTTTGCTAGTTTGTGCAGTTTGTAGAATAATAAAGCATGGGTGTGGTTGAGCATAAATGTTTAACAAGGAGGTGAGCAATGATAGTGTAGCCAAAGTTGGTCAACCATAAAAGATGGCAAAAGCAGGTGCATATGAGCTAGTAGGTGCATGGAAAAGTGCTGAAGTAGATTTGAAGATCCTGGGCAGACAAGTAGTAGCGGAAATGTATGTTTCATGAGGTTTTCCAGACTAAAAGGTCTCCAGAAAGGGCCAGATGGGATGGCAGGTGAAGGAAGTCCAAAGGGCTCCTTTTTGGCTTGGAAGTGTAGAGCTTGAGATGCTGAGGGAGCTGGTCTAGACGGCTCATCAAACGAAGCCACCGTGTGCAAGTTATTGAAGATTGAAGTTGGAGGTGTTCGCAAATCTGAGACAGACAGGGCAAGTGAGGACAGATAGTCAAAGCCAGTTTGAAGTGATGGATATGTAGAGCTCGTTTTGTGGAGCCTGTTGATCTTTTTAGATCGGCAATTGCAGTCCAAAATGTCAAGATATTGCGAGATGAAGGTTTTCGAAGGGCTTTATGAGCCGCTTTGACCAATTTGGAGAGCGTGCCATCTAGAAGTTTTGAAGCTCGACAGGGTTTGCAAAGGTAGTGTGACTGTATGGAGCTGATAGGAAGCAACGGTCCCTCAATCGGACTCATGGTTTCCAAGTTACGGGCCGGTGAAGGTTGGGACAATTAGCGGAGAGGAGCGTCAGATACTTTTTGCTCATTTTGGTCGCCTTGGTTGGATAGCCCGACAAAGTCGAAATGCAGCCAAGACGGGGGGATCAAGGTTGGGAGTTGGGAGGCTCACTTGGTCTTTATAGCTCAAGGATTGGAGCATTGAGCAGCAACAACTGGCAAACCATTGAAGTCAAAGGAAAAAAAAAAACTTTTGTGAATGTTTCTATAAAGTTTTTGGAGGTTGAGAGACTTGGAGCCCAGAGGGCTGCCACATTGTTGGAGAGCGCGATTCTCTAGGGTCGACCGAGAAAGCATCGGGCTTTTGATTGGAGAAAAGAGCTTAGCAGACGTTCAAACTAGGAGAAATGAGTGCAAATAGACTTAATTAAGGTTTAATACAAGTATTACTGGTGATTAGAGAGAGTTTAAGAAAAAAGATTGCAAATAAGAACACTATTAACTCTTAAAGTGGTAAGAGACATAGAATAGATGCTGTCAACTAATAGGTGATACCACTTTAGATTTTTGATTCCTTTTTTACAATTTTTTTGCATACGCCTACTTCGATATGCCCTTTGAACTGCAACCCTCGGATCAGAAAGCTCCCAAAAATTGAACCACCACCGAGTCCTTTCGTGCTCCTGATGTCCCTTCAAACCCTCCTTGATACTCACGAACCAATCCCCAAAAAAACCCCTGAAAATAGCACCCCCAAAATGACCAAAAATTGGTGTTTAATACAGCCATATTGGCTATTTTTAGTACGCAAACGAGCACGGACACTTGTCCCCGTAGTTTGGAAATTTTTCATGTAAACTGCCTCTTGGAAGGCTGCGTTTGATGAGTCGTCTGGACCAGCTTGTAAATCACTTCAAGCACTACAATGTTGGCTTATAAAACCACTCTTGGACAATCGTTATTGCATCTCAGTCTGCAAACAACAACCTCATTTGATGGCAGCAAAACCACAATTAGCATAAATTCCAATCATCTTAATGTCATTGTAGAATCTGGGCTAAATCATAAGTTTGGCAAAACCTTGAAAATGCAAGAAGATCCTCGTCTTTCATAATGTGCTCACAAAGCAACATGAAAACATGGCAACAAGAAAGCCCCATATGCGGAGTCCAATGCCTCCAACGTGGGGTATATAGGGCAGATTGGCCACCACACTTGAGATGTCTAAGAGGAGAGAGCTCAAGGAGCTCATGGGCTATGATGTCGGACCTGCACGACGTTGTGGGCACTACCAGTGGAGGGTTTCGGTGGACTTCGAGGATCAACGGTGATTGGAGGTGCCCCTGAGCAAGTGATGATGTGGAATTTTTGGGGGTTGTTCCCGTGGTGCTCCAGGCCGCCCCTTTTTCTATTGAGGCCAAGGTGGGGTCCCATGGGTTGTCACGGCACCATGACAACCATGGGCCTCAAGAGGTGACTCATGCACATTAAAGGAGAGAAGGTGATCCGGGAATAGTAGATAAGGGATGCTTCACATGTAGTGTGGGAGAGATGAAATAAAAAATTGGCCGATGTGTCGGCATCATGCATATGATGCTAAAATTGAGTGTGACATGTGTATGAAATGCAAAAAAATGCTAAAAGGGGCTCTGATAGAGCTGCACGGACCAAAAAACCAAATTTATTCCTTTTTTGTGCTTGTGCCACCCCTGTAAGAGGGAGTTCTCACAAATTGAACGGGGCTTGGGCTTTGAGCCAATGTATGGAGCCGAGGGGAGGCTATCGGGCTGTGATGTCAATACGCAAGCAGAGGGCTGTCGATTCTTGATTTTGGGCTCTTCAGTGCATGTGCCGGCTTCGAGCATTGTGTACATCGTGTTTTTGTGAGTGAAAGCGATCATTGGTGTGTATTTTGTGTCGATTCCCGCTTCTCTTCTTTGTCGTGTGCGTGTGTTTTTGGGTGTGTGTTAATAGGTGTGCCCCCCTGAGGCCTGTCATGCAAAGAGAGATTGAGAGAGGTGGTGAATGTGGTGAAGGCCATGCATCGGATTGTACGGAATGGTTGGTCGTGTTTGTGTTGTCGCAATGTGTGCGTACATGTATAGCTATGTGCAAACGACGGTTTGCCTGTGAGTGGTGTGAGTTTTGGAGGTAAACTCTAGTGGATTGGGGTGCAATGTGTCTCCTAGGCTATAGAGAGACGTTGCATGGGGAGAAAGGGGAACACACCCAGAACCCAAACAATTTTCCTCTCTATAGCCTAGGATAATCACTACACCCTAATCCACCAGAGTTCACCTTCAAAGCTCACACATTTGACATCAATCCACACCAACCGTGCCGTAGCACACACCGCTCTCTCTTTCTCTCTCTCACACACAGAGGCTCAGGGAGGCACACACATCTCCAACACCGGCACCAGATTGTCATAATAGAGCAAAGAGAAGAAGGGGGAAAAGGGGAAGAAACAACACCAAAAATTGATATAGTTTTCTTCAACTATGGCAAAAAAACACCATCTACACCATCATCAAAACCTGCTACAATTGGCACGGCATGGAGCCCTAAGCAAAAAGGAAAAAACCTGCAGCTTTGGCTTCATCGCTTGTGCGACACTCCTCTCTGAGAGCGACAAGCGACCAAAAAATTTTCCCTTGAGCAAAAAAATGGCGGGCACTTCTTCCTCCTCAGCTCTCTCCAAGAGCTCCCCCCCCCCCCGAAAACCTGTCCAAAACTGCCAAAAATTGCCCCTTTAGGGCGCGTGCATGGGCCCCTATTTTGGGCAGCCGAGCCTTTTTTGTTTTTTAGCACCCCATGGGAACCGCCCCTTTTTAGCTTGCTTGGGCCTCAATCTTTGCATGAACCACCACTTATCCAAGCGAGGCACCGGTGGTGCCATCGGTGCTCCCAGCCTTTTCCTCAAAAAATGTGTGCGGGATCATTCCCCAGCGGGGTGACACATCATCAAACACTGAGAACCATTGTGGGCCCTGCCTTGTTAGCACACCACCGAACTGCCACCCACTGGCACCCAAAACCTCCCCCCATCTCCTCACTCAGCTGCGAGCAACGCCACAGGTGCCACCCGGCTAGGGAAGCTCAAGGAGCTCATGCGCCCTTTATGATGCTTATGAGGTTCCCACGAGGCAGCTCATATAGGTTGAGTCCCCTACTTATGGCTTGGCATGTGGGATTATTTCCTTCCTCTTCTACCACGTGGCACTCACCTAGTGATCTCCCCCAAGGCTCCCCCAAATCCTCTTCAAGAAGGTGTTAAGAAAATCTAATTTCCCCCCACATTGGCAAGTGTGCCACTTCTTGTTGTTCGGTGACCCGATTCTCAATCTGTAAGGTCATGTTGGTAGATTTGGTCCCCGCCTACAATCCCACTTGCTTACTCTGCACCACACTTTTCCTCAGACCACAATCTCACGCCGCCAAAACCGGCAAACATTTATCTGTCAGCTCCCCGCAAGCAACTCGTACCAATTTTAACTTGCAATAACTTCATGCTCTGGAATCCATTTGATGCACTGCAGCTTCCTATGACCTTCACTTGCTGCATAGAACACATACAATTCCTGGAAAATCTCTAAAATTATCAGATGGCACGTTTAACGAGGCAATCATGCGGCACAAACCTGGCCCCGATAAAACTTCCTCCGGCAATAACTTGGCATCCGTAGCTCCAAATAAGGATCTAAAAAAACCAACATGCTCCATAAATCAAGCACTACATGTCCATAGCCCCAAACTGGCTCAGACCACCTTGCATCATCTGGCTTATCCATCTCAGATCTGCAACCACCTCCAACTTCAAAGCATCGTAACTTGCACATCGTGGCTCCGTTTGACGAGCCGTCTAGACCTATTCCTTAAGCACTTCAAGCTCTACACATCTAGGCCAAAAACTAGCACCTTAGACATTCTTCACCTACCACCCTGCCAGCCCCTATATCTGGAGCCCTTTTGGCCTATAAAACCACATAAAGCATACATCTCCGTTGTCATTTGCCTGCCCAGGCTCTTCCCATCTGCTCTAGCCCTCTGCCATGCATCTATAAGCATACATATCATTGCATGTTTCCTCCACTAGGGTTGACACACTTTGGTTGCACCATCATTGCCCCACCCCCTTGTTGAACATTCATGTTCAACCAAAAAGCATCATTATTCTTCTACCAACTGCAAAAACTGACAAACACTATGCAAAACTATGAGCAAACCACAAAAAGCCTACCATATGTACAAGGCCCTACTCCTACCAACTACTGCCAAACCTCAAGTGGGTTGCCCCACCCCCTGCATCACATAGCTTTTGTCTGGATCAAAAATCTGGCTTTGAATCCTTCCACCCGTCTGTGGCACCCTCCAATAGTGCTTCACCCATTTTTGCAAGAACCAGCCATGCACACAATATGCCCAAATCACCTTAGCACTTCTTCGCATCGTTACCTGCCTCATCAACACACCTGGCCTTGTAAGCATACTATCTGCACCAACTAAAAATTCTGACCCTCCCTCCCAACCATGTAAAGCAGAGTTCACCTCCATGGAACTCCGTATCTGAAAGATAACATACCTCACTGCTACACTCACAATCATACACTTCACCCATGTATTCCATACCTCTCTTGACAGCTTGGACACAACTGGGAAATCTCCTTCATTTTCCATATGGCATGCCTCCTGCACTGGACTCTCCACCTCCTATGAACCCGTACACTCCTCTCTACTAGCATCATCAAGATTTCTTCTTCAACCACTAACTCCTGCTCCACTTGCCCATCATCTTCAATTGACTGCCCTTTAATACCTCTTCTACCGCTACATCAAGCTCTACTACCAAAGGAGAGGGAGACTTTCCCCGCACCGTATCATCCTGCTCCTCGTCCATAAGCAAGGTTGCATCACCCCATTTCGCAAAATCCTGCACCATTTCTAGTTGTATATCCCCATAGGTGGACATAGACTCCTCCATTTGATCCTCACTAGGCACATCCCCATGCACTGCTCCCTGCTCTTCAGACATATCCATTGTATCTCCATGCACATGCAAAAGATCATACTCTTCATACTTGGACTAGGTTGACTGGGTGACTCTATTTCCAAGGTTGTATCTGCATCCGTGGAGCTACAGTCGCTTGGCTCAACCTCATCTTCAGTCTCCAACTCGGGAATCTCCTCCAGCTTTATTTCCTTGACTTCATTCGCAAATCGTACCTTCTACTCTTTACCATTGTTCAAAGAAGATTGAACATCCCTACCTTGAAGGTGCATTACATCTCTTGCCCGATCTGGAATTGACTCCACCTGTTGCACAAATGGAGCTGCCCTGATTGGCAACATTGGCATGGGAACCACCCCATCTCTTTCCATCCACAAAACCCTGGGTTCTTCCCACACTGGTACACTCCTTTGCACCACTTTTGCCTCAACTCCCACCACTTCCATTTGCTTTGGCATCACCACATCTGTCAAACCCTGCTTGGCCTGCCACTTCTTTAATATCTTTCTGGTCCGGCCTCTCGCCAATTCCACCACCTCAGCATATGTCACATGCCCATCCGTCTCCACTTTATCCCTAGCCTCCTCATGCTGACAATCAAAAAACTTTCTCAATTTTAGAAAATCAGCACTTTGAGTATCAGTTACCTCCATCAGCTCTCGCCAAAGGCCTTCGAATTCCCATATGAACACCTGGAAATTTCCGTAGAGGTTCTACTTTAAACCGTCCAATTTTCCCTTTACCTCATGCATCTGTATCGTTGGCATGTACTGGCGTCAAAAAGCAGCTTCCAAAGCTTCACAGTCCAACTTTTCTCTTGCAGGTAACCCATCAAACCATCACTTTGCACTTTCCCGAACCAACCATAGGAAAATCCATACCGCACCTTCTTCTCTCGTCAATTTGTTTTTCAGCTTTCGCATCTTCCACCCAGTGAAAGTGGGAAAACCCATCCAAGCCATCTTGCACCGTATGTGCTCTTCAAAATCCGCACTTCATTTGCTCCAAAACCATAACTTTATCTTCAAACATGATCCATCAGATAGCTCCTCACAGTGGGGGCACCAGAAGATGGATGGGGGGAAAGGGGAACACACCCGGAACCCAAACAGTTTGCCTCTCTATAGCCCAAGATAATTAGTGCACCCCAATCCACTAGAGTTCGGCTTCAAAACTTGCACAATCGATAGCAATCCACACCGGCAACCATGCCACAGCACACACCGCTTTCTCTTTCTCTCTCACACACACACAGAGGCCCAAGGAGGTACACATATCTCCAACACCGGCACCAGATTGTCGGAACAGAGTAAAGAGAAGAAAGGGGGAAAGGGGAAGAAATGACAACAAAAATCGATATAGTTCGCTTCAACTATGGCAAAAAAACATCATCTACACAACCACCGAAGCCTGCTACAACTTGCTTGGCATGGAGACCTCAAGCAACAAGGGAAAAAATGGCTACTTGGCTTCACCACTCGTATGACTCTCCTCGCTGAAAGCTGCAGGCAAAAACCCTTGAGATCGTCTTCGTCGGCTCCAGAACAACTCCTCCAAAACTCTCCCCAAGCTTCACCTTCTTTGTCTCCAAAGAAATCCCTCCCGCTTCTTGACTTGAGCAAAAGGAGCAGGCCTCCTTCTCCTTCTCGGCTCCCCAAGAGCTCTCCAAAAAAAACCTCCTCAAAACTGCCCAAAATTGCCCCTTTAGGGCGTGTGCATGGGCCCCTATTTTGGACTGAGCCTTTTTCTTTTTTAGCACCCCACGAGAACTGCCCCTTTTTAGCTTTCTTGGGCACCAAGCTTTGCATGAACCACCACTTATCCAAGCGGGGCACCGACGACGTCGTTGATGCTCCTAGCCTTCTCCTCAAAAAATGTGTGCGGGATCATTCCCTAGAAGGGTGCCACATCATCAAATAGTGAGAACCACCATGGGCCCTACCCCCGGGGCAATCACTTATCAAAAGACCCCTATATCATGTGCGTTCAAGAGATAATTAATAATACCCTAATATACATACTATACTTACACTGTGAGCCTATTTAAAAAACCCCCCACCCCCCTCTGTATGTATACATTTTTATACATTTTGGTCTTTTAATAATCCTCTCCGGTTAACTCACGTAATATCATACACATTCTAAAAAGTGACCTCCCCGGGGCCCTGCCCCGCCAGCGCGCCACCAAACAGCCGCCCACTGGCACCCAAAACCTCCCCCCATCTTCTTGCTCAGCAGCGAGCAGCGCCACAGGCGCCACCCGACAAGACTCCATCGTTGGGGGAGCTCAAGGAGCTCATGCGCCCTTAATGATGCTTATGAGGTGCCCACGTTGCAGCTCATATAGCCTGAGTCCCCTGCTCATGGCTTGGGGTGTGGGATTTTTCCATTCCTCTTCTGCCACATGGCACTCGCCTATAGTGATCTCCCCCAAGGCTCTCCCAAATCCTCTTCAAGAAGGTGCTAAGCAAATCTAATCCCCCCCCCCCCCCCCCCCCCCCCCCCCCCGATTGTCAAGTGTGCCACTTCCTGTTCGGTGACCCGATTCTCAATCTGTAAGGTCATGTTGGTAGACTTGGTCCCAGTTACAGTCCCACTTGCTTACTCAGCACCACACTTTTCCCGAGACCACAATCTCAGGCCACCAAGACCGGCAACATTTATCTGTTAGCTCCCCGCAAGCAACTCGTACCAATTTTAACTTGCAATTAACGTCATGCTCCGGTAAACGTTTAATGCACTGCAGCTTCCTATGACATTCACTTGCCGCATAGAACACATACAATTCTTGGCGAAGCTCCAAAATCATCAGATGACATGTTTACCGAGGCGGTCAACCCCCGGGTCAACCCACCACAAACCTGAACCCCAACAAAACTTCCTATGGTAATAACTTGGCATCTGTAACTCCAAATCAGATATGAAAAGATGGACATGCTCCATAAATCAAGCAATACACACCCATAGCCCCAAAGTGGCTCAGACCACATGGCATCATCTGGCCTATCCGTCTCAGATCCATTTCAGATCTGGCCTATCCGTCTCAGATCTGCAACCACCTCCAACTTCAAAGCATCATAACTTGCACATCGTGGCTCCGTTTGATGAGCCGTCTGGACCTATTTCTTAAGCACTTCAAGCTCTACACATTTGAGCCAAAAACTAGCACCTTGGACATTCTTCACTTGCCACTCTTCCAGGCCCTATCTGGAGACCTTTTGGCCCATAAAACCACATAAAGCATACATCTCCGCTGTCACTTGCGTGCCCAGGCTCTTCCCATCTGCTCTAGGTCTCTTCCATGCATCTATAAGCATACACATCACTGCATGTTCCATCCACTAGGATCGACACACTTTGGCTGCACCAACGTGTTGATTGTGTGTTGAGTGTGTTCCCGTTTCTCCCTTTCCAGTGTGTGCACATGTGCACGCATGAGCACACATTGATGGAGCAAAAGACACCAGGTGCACACTCACACACCCAGACAACTCAACACCACACAAGGAATTTACTTAAATTCCAACCCACACACACCACCACTTAACAGCTCAATAAACATACTACCCACAAGCTCAATTCAAACTCCAAACACCTTGACCTACAAGCCCTTGCCTGCCCACAGACATTACAGGGTGAGTCGACTTGACCAACACTTGAAATCACACTTGATGGTGACCAAAATATACAAGAAAAACCATCAAAAACTCAAAAACTCCAGCCACAAAACGCCTCACTCAAACCATTGCAAAGCCTTCACCAAACTCTACTATGTTGGACTCTTTCGAGTAGTGCCGACCCTAATGGCACCGATACAGGGTCACATAGTCGTGCAGAAGCCGTACCTTCTTCCCTGAATTCCTTGCACACACACATCCATAGAAACCTCATAACTTCCATAGACTCTCCCTAGTGTAAAATTGAAGAGAGAAAGCTCTCATTCACTCCTCCACACACTCAAAAACAGGATGCGAACGCGACGGGACTCCACTAGACCACTTATAGGAACCCTGCTTCCTTCCACACACCATTTTTTGATCTTTTTTGGCCCAATTTTAGCCAACAGTTTTGACCCCCGACGAGCATTTTTCGTGGGAAAAATCCCAAACGCACTCCAAAATTCACCAAATTTTGTATGATTGGTCCTTGATACCCAAAGCCCTTTGCCACATCCCCACATTCGATTTTTTACCACTTCTAAGGCGTTGCATGCATCACCGCAGATCAGGCACCATAAATAGACAGTTATTGTATGTGCCAAACTTCTCAGGCGGGATGAGAGTGCCTACACTTCCCACTTGCATTATTCAAATCCTAGAAAGCTCAAATACATTCCCTAGAGCCAAAAAAAGCCACCAAGAACCATATCCAAGGCCTCGATACCCTTTCCAAGCATGTACATGTGTCCGATTGTTGGCACGCAAACCTGACTATTCACAATGTGTACACGTTGCATCTTTTTAAAAATTTGAAACCACTTTGCAAATCTCTCAAACGTACGCATTTACATCTTTTTATACATATGACCATGCATATACACAATACTTTGTACACGCCAAAAGCGATCTATCAACATGCACTCTCTCTCACAAACTCACTCACTCTCTCTCTCTCTCTCTCTCTCTCTCTCTCACACACACACACACACACACACACACATCAATGATATGTAAACTAACAAAACATTGGCATGTTTGGCATATTTGGCATATTCTAGTGGGACTATATCTCAAAAAAGAGAGAATATTCAATCTCACTCAGGGATGCTTGAGGCAAAGAAAACATTGCTCCAATTTATACAATTTATATGAACAACAAGACTTATTATTCTAAGGCTAAGGAAATCTCTAAAGTGTAGTTCGATAGAAACTGATGAAAAGAGCCACGTGATGACTAAGTATCAAATGAAGCATAAGCAACTAAATGTGCTTAATTAATAGGAAACGTGACCTTTTGTTCAATCAAAGAAAATTTATCATCATCAAACCAACAACTTTTTTACTAGAAGACAAAACACATCGAGACTTTTTCAACTAGAGCGACATAACAATGGAGGAAATGTTTTAAGAGCATAAAATCTTGTCCATTATTCTATTCAATTTTTGACCGAACCTCAGTCGTAGTCATCCGAGCCTTAGTCTGAGCTAATATGATTGAGGTTCTTAAATCCTTGCATATTATGTGAGCAATCCATTTCCCCAAGTAGAATAATTATGCTTCAATTTTCAAACTGAAACAATACAAATCTTAGGAAACGGTCATGTCACAATTCACTCACAATTGTGAGTTTTGCTTTTTTTTTTAAAAAAAAAAATTTAAGGAAATGGTCATCTCAATGAGGCCACAATATGGTGTCGTGCATTGGTGGGCATAAGCGAGGGTTTTTCCTTTGAGAGGCCTACGAGCATAGCTAATAAGGTTGGATATCACGTGAACTCAATATGAAGGTTAATTGTTTCTTGTAGAGTTACATACACATACATCAAGAGATTTATATTTTAAATAATAGAAGTTTTGATACAGGAGGGATATTTTTATTCTAGAAAGTGTTACATGTGGGGTATTTTTAAATCTATAAGTAAAGGGTTTTTTATATATCCCTTGAATGCACGTGATACAAAGGGTTTACATGTTATGATCCCGTGAGGTCCCCAATTATTAGCACAAATGGTTTCATAGAGTCCACAATCGCTAAAAGAAGTTGTATATCTAATGCAACCTTGAGGGAAGATCTTCATTATGCTAGGCCATAGAGAATCCCATATGTTACTTTCCAGTCATAATTTTCTTTAAAAATAGACATTAGAACCTTGCTCAGGTCTTCAACCACTCTATTGACCAACAGTCTTCCATTTTTGTTGAGGTTGTAATGGTAGCTAGTTGGTTTGCTATTTCTATCCCAATTCTGAGTTAAATATATTAATCCTTTGATGTTGATTTTTTTGGCTATTTCCTTCAAGAACGAGCTAAGCAAAGCACCTCCAGTCTTAGATATCTAGGGAACCTAATGAATGATGGAGTTCTTGAAGTATGTGATTGTTTCTCCCCATTCAAGTGCTTCTGATGCTTTGGCACATTTATGTACCAGCTAACTCGTGTTGCCGCCTATCTTCACATTTGCTTAGAATGGTGCTATAATTTTTTCATGAGCTCTTACCTCTTTCCATATGTCCCCTTGTGAGAAGAGTTTTACCTTGTCTATCATATCCCATGTCATAATGGCCTAGGCTTGATCTTGGTCCACTATTGATACCACAAACTTGGTACATTGGGCCTCGGCATGTATTGCCGAGTTGAGTATCCCAATTCCATCCTGCTCCTTGGGTCTAGCTCATGTTTTTGCTATTGCCAGAGTACCATATCCTTGGAATGTTCTTCCATAAAAAACATTTTATTGGTTAGTAGGAATCCTTTCCAATTACATTTGGTCAATTTTTTTATTGGCAAGAAGAAGGATAATTATGGGATTATGAACGAAGTGATCACCTTCATTTTTTGATCAATGAAAGGGAAGAAACACAACTCCCATCTTCTCATCTTGCTCCTAATCTTGTCCATGATTCATTGATTTTTTTTTTGTTAGAGACACCTACCCCTAGTGGGGTCCAAAGGTGGTGAAACACGGTTCTTTTAGAGACAATTCCTCCTTACCAATCAGACGAGACAAACACATCATTGTCTGAGAGGAAATCACCCTCAACTTCTCAATGTTTCATTTAGAGCCTGTAGGTGTGGTAAACATTTGAACTATCTGTTAGCGGGTCACTCCAATG